>NW_025920145.1:0-204671 GCF_902686445.1 Sciurus carolinensis
CAGGCCCTGCAGAATTCAAATTCACCAGCTAAAACACCACAATCACAGGATTCAAATCTTTATGATATATCGGTCCATGTTCTATCTACACCTCTCTCTCTCTCCCTCTTCTCTCTCTCTCTCTCTCTCTCTCTCTCTCTCTCTCTCTCACACACACACACACACACACACACACACACACTATTATTGTGCCTCTGGAAATGTGAATTGTAACCTAGTTCCTCAGAGAAAAACTACATGGACATCTTCAAAACCTGACATAAAAGTGAAATATAAGACTAGATCCATTTTTTATGTCGGAATACAAAATATTTTACAAAAATCAACTCAAATGAATCTTTGAAAATGCTAGAGGAAAAAACAGATACAACAATTCAAGACACAGGCAGAGGAAGAAGGATGGCTGTACTTCCCAGTTACTCTTCAGTTCACAGAGGAAGAAATGGGAAAGCTGCTTACGTAAGTGATGAAGGACTGAGGAAAATCATTATAATCCAATATGGGACATCAGAGACTCAGATCCAGAAATTATGGTGTTATGAACAGAGACTAGGAAAGACTACATCACAGCCAAACCAGCCCTGGAAGCAAAGCCAGGGCAGCAGGGGCACCCAGTTACTGCAGAGGGGAAGGACAACACAATGAGAAAGGGAAACAAAGCACGTAAATTTTGCACACAAACCCATGTAGAAGGCAGTGTGAATTTAGCTGAGACTGAGGCCACCCAGCAAGCTGGTATTTGAAAAGTGCACCTAAATCTCAGGGAGAGATCCGGCTTGAGGTGTTAAAGTTGTATCTGGCTGTGGTGAGAACCCAAGAGACCATAGCAAACATTTCCACACTATCCTGGCCTCTGCTTACCCTGTGGCCTATGATGTACCATGCAGATGGTGACTGAAACAATTTCAAACTCTGGTAAAAAGGATCTTGCCTCAAAATGAGGGTGAGCGGGGAACTGAGAAAGATTAAAAGTTAGACCAAATGCTGTGATTTCTGAGTCACTTCTCAAAACCTATGGAAATTTCAGAAGATAAGTTATATCCCCCCCACTTCCAGCACATGCACTGAGGCCCCAAGAAGGAGCATTATAACAGAGATTTTCTGGCACCATTGGAAGGGGGACTCTATACACAGGTTTCACGAATAAATGTGATTACCTTCCAACACAGGTGATAACAATCCATGTCCAGTATCTAGAAATCCAGAAAAATAGTCTCTAGTTCCAAATCTCAGCAAGAAAGCAAACCCAAACACAGACACACGTGCACACCAGTTCCTAAGGAGCAACTAGGCAGTAAGCCTTGAATCCTCTGCACCCCAAAATTAAATCAGTAAGAGAATAGCTGACCAGAGAGCTCTATACTATTTCATGGAAATTTTAATTGTTTTAATAACTAATGTCTCAACCTATTCATGCACATCACTCCCATTGTTCACTTTGATCAGTAGATATGTGGACAACATTCTCAAACGTTTTGTCAAGGTTTATTAGAATGTGGCTTTGTTCTGAAATGGTTTCAGTCACTAGAAATTAGTGTCTTTCCTCAAGCGAGTGCTAATGATGACAGTTCAGGTTCACATTGTGAGGAAGAATTGACAATTTGATATTTGCCCATTCCAGTTGCCTTAAAAAGGAAAAAAAAATATTTGATTATCAGAGAGAACATTTGGTGTTTGGTGTTTAGGGGTTCGCTTATTTCACTTAGTATGATAATCTCAAGTTTCATCTATTTACCAGCAAATGCCATAACTCCATTCTTTATGGCTGTGTACTAATCCATTCCGTATTTGTACATTTTCTTTATCCATTCATCTGTTGAAGGGACACGAGGTTGGTTCCATAGCTTAGTTATTGTGAATTGAGGTGCTACGAATATTGATGGGGCTGAGTCCCTGTAACATTCTGATTGTAAGTTCTTTGGGTATATGCCAAGGAATGGGATACAGGTATGCTCATGTATGCATGATATGTCAAAATGCATTCTACTGTCATGAATAACTAAAAAGAATAAAAAAGATTTAAACAGGAGAAAACAGCTCAATAAAAGGTCCCTTGTAGCCGGGCGCAGTGACCCACTCCTATAATCCTGATGGCTTAGGAGGCTGAGCAAGAGGATCGAGTTCAAAGCCAATCTCGGCAACTCAGTGAGACCCCATTCTCTGTATAAAATATTAAAAAGGGTTGGGGATGTGTCTCAGTGGTTAAGCAACCCTAGGTTCAATCCCTGGTACAAAAGAAAAAAAAAAAAGTACCCTGTATACTAGAAGAAATATCCATCCCAGCAGATGCACCAGACTGCAAGTGAGAGAGGGAGCTAAAAACATGATATTCAGACAGGGTGAGGACCCTCATTGCTACAGTTCCAAGTATAAAGTATCTTATGGGCCACACCCCATGTGGTCAAGCCTGTAAACAGTACATGATCAACATTCTAATTGGAGTGTGACAGGGCCCACGTTCACCAATTCTCTCACTCCAAATGGATGTAGAAACGCCCCACCCTAAAACTCATCAGCAATAGCTGTAAGGGAAACATCCAGCAATATCGATAAATGCCTAGACAGCAGCAGCTCACCTGAGAACCATTTGGGACTCCAACCCTATGGAAGCTTTACTTTCTCTCTGTTTAAAGAAAGAAATTCTGTCACTTAACCCTCTGTTGTTCATGGGTCTCATTCTGCTGATCTGCAAGGCACCTCACCGTGTCACAGATTTAGGGTCTCCTCTTGGATCCTTGGAAGGGGGAGTAAAACAGATCAAACGAACTGTCACTTATGTTTTCTGGAGTTTTACACTCCTTTTAGAAAAAAAAAATTAAAAACATCTCTGTCCAAAGGAGTGGTACTGGGTACCTGTCAGCCAGTTAGAAGCTGTTAGTGGGGCCCCCATTCTAAAGACACTGGTAACAGGCTTACTGGAGAAGGCTTGATCAATTTCCTTCTTCTCTGATGGTGAAGTATTGGTGAAGTTCTGCTTCATCTTCTCTGCAGAACACAAACCAGGTTGAACTGCTAACTTGAAGTGCCTGCCTCTTTCGTTTTGTGACTGCCATGGTCCCATGGTGGAGGGTGCATCTTCTCAGATCCTGAGACCAAGTCTTGGTTTGATCTCAGGTCTTCAGGAAAGAGGTGACCCACTAATCCCCAAGAGTGTGAACCAAGAGGCCTGTGTCTCTTACTTTACTTCTATGCTGTAAATTCCTCTCCTCACCCTTTCTCATGCACCAGTAGACCCAGGTTCCTTGTTAGGATCTGGTGATATGCTTCAACCGTAGGGTAAGGCTATGGGTAATTTTTGAGTCCTTGGACATCTTTTAGGGCCCAAATACAACCGTATTCCTCATAAACACCTCTAGGGATGGGGCCAATTGGGCAGGTTCTAGCCTCAGTTCTGTAAGGTAGATACACCCTAGGACCCAAGGTATAATACAATCTCACAGTCAATATGCCTTTTCTGGCAGAAGGAACATGATTGTTTTTTCTCCTTAACTGGAGACATCACCCAGAGCATTATCCAGCCTGCCTCCCTGTCCAGACTATGGAGAGGGCAGGGAGCATGGGGAGTTTGGGCTGTGGTTTGTCTTGATGGAAGTGCTTTGTCTTGTGGCAAGAGTGGTATTCAGGAATTATGTAAGGATTGTTTCAGGATGTGGATTTGAGAAAGGAGGTCGGCAAATACAAAGTTTCTGGGAGAACAATCATTTAGTACAGCCAGAGAATATACAACTAAGGATTTAAACAAGTATAGAGTGTCTAAGAAAGCTGCAGATGATTTTGCAAAGTAAATTCCAAGCAGTTCTTGTGGGCAATCAAGTTGGGTCTGTTGGGTCTGTTATTGTTGAGGAGACTGTGTCTTAGGGGTTTGATGGCTACACTTGTTTTGGGATCTTTTGGATGTTGCTTCAGACTGGTTACTGTGTTGGTTTGTTGCAGTGTGGTTTATGCCCTAGATGTGTGTGGCTGCAGTTAAATGTACATCTGAGAGCTGGGTGTGTCTGTCTGGGAGATTTGAGTGTTGATGTGGGCCTTTATGGAATGTGGGCTTCTGTGGGCTTGGTACAGGCAGGATGGCTGCATTGCTTGGGTTAAGCCAGCACTGGTGATTGGACAGAGCTCTTGAGATGCACGTTTGGTTCTCGGGTGTGTGCATGTCCCTCGTCACGTTTCCTTGGGGTGTCAGCTACATTGTGAAAGCCTAAGCAAACGGGTGATTCGTCAGTTATGTTGTGGTCATATGGGAGACACTGGAGCAGGTGTGGGTTCTTATTCTTTGGGACATGGTTTGCGTGAGCGGTGGAAGTCTGGTGGACAGAGGAGTTTGTGTTGATGAGAGCAGATTGGGGTTTTGGGAGGATCTTCTTAATTTGATACATGGAGGGCTGGGTTCCGGTTTGTGTCAGTGCACTGAGGTTTGACTTTAAGTAGCTTTTAAATAACTTCTCCACTGAGTGAGGTGCAATTATCCCTCCAAAACCGTATCAATATATTGGTAGGCTCCACATAGATAGCTCAGGGTTTACCATAACCCACAGGGATACAAAGGACACAGGACCATGCTGACAAGAGTGTCTAATCCGATAGGTCACAACCCTTTCCCACGGTTGCTCATGAGAAAGGAAAGGAACACCAGCTTACACCTATCAGGAGGCAAAGGGAATAACAGGGGATGCCTTGTTCTTTTTTTTCTCTTACAGATGGGAAATACTCTCTCTGCTATGTTCAGCAGTTGAAATCACTTTGATCCACAAGCTCTAAAGAAGAAATGCCTGGTATTTTTCTGCACCCAAGCCTGGCCCAAATATAAGATGGAGGACATGGGGATAAAATGACCTCCAAAGGGAAGCATAAACTACAACACCAACTTACAGTTAGACTTGTTTCATGAAAGGGAGGGAAAATGGGCAGAAGTCACTCTGGGTACGCATTTTGCCTTTTGTGCCCCAAATGGCAAATTTGCTTGCTCCCTAGCTGCCTGCCGGACATCTGTCTGCAATGTGGGCTGCACGAGCAAGTGCCTGAACCAGTTTAAGACCAGAGCAAAGGGCTGGGGAGATAGCTCAGTTGGCTGAGTGCTTGCCTAAGGCCCTGGGTTCGATCCCCAGCACCACAAAAAAAAAAAAAAAAAAATACCAGGGAGAAAGCATCACTATTAAATCCAAGCCACTATTGGAAATAAATGGCTGTTTCTTCCTATACTTAGGATTCTTAAGTTCTAGTGAGCTCCTACCTACATGCTAGAGAAAGGAGTTCACAAAGGAAAAGCAATCTGGAAAGGCTCACTGCACCAAGGCTGCAGACCTTTTGAAGAAGTTTAAAAGGTACAAATTCTGCTTTGGGGACAAAGTAGCAGGTGTTATCCCAAATTCTGAGAGACTCGAAGAGACCCACTTGTTCTTAGGCTTCAATTTATCCCTCCCTGTAAGGCCTCCTTCTGTTCTAAAAGTAATGCCTCCAGTATCTCAGCAGGATGGAATTCAGTTCTTTAAACAGTAACAACATCACCATTGCCCAAGAATTACTGTGTTGCTCTCAAGAATTATTTCTTTATATAAGGAGAAATTGGAAAAATTATCCCATTCCCAGTAGTCTCTAAAAAGTAAAGTACTTGGGAGCCAATATAATAAAAGAGGTGGCAGACATCTACAATCAAAACTATACAACACTGAAGAAAGAAACTGAAGAAGACCTTAGAAGATGAAAAGATCTCCCATGCCCTTGGACAGGCATAGTTAATATTGTCAACCGTTAAAATGTCAATGACACTCTTCATAGAATTAGAAAAAGCAATTTTAAAATTCATTCGGGAAAAATAAGAGATCCGTAATACCAGAAGCAATCCTTGGCAAAGAAAAAAAAAAAAAAGTGAAGCAGGAGGCATCACAGTACCAGACCTTCAATTTATCCCTCCCTGTAAGGCCTCCTTGTGTTCGAAAAATAATGCCTCCAATCTTTCAGCAAGATGGAGTTCAGTGTCTTTTAACAGTACTGATCTCCCTATTGTCCCACGCTTACTAGTTTCCTCCCCAAAATTCATTTGGAAAATGCATATTTTTTGATTCTTGGCCAAAAGGATATCTCCAGATTAGGATATACCATGGTTTTATTTAGGAAAGGCTCCAGGCCTTTCAGTGAAATCCCCCTAACTTACCTTTTCCAATGGGTTCAAATAAATCTGGAGCCAGAGAGTGTTAGTTTTCATTGTGGAGATAGGGCATATATTTCCTTGCCACCAGTGTGGAGAGGCCACAGCTTGTTGGCCTACATCGCCTGGGAACTTCAATAGCACCAAGGGTGACAAAGATGCATCGGGTACATAAAATCTATCTAGAATCAAAAGGGTAATACTTGCATCTCTCAGAACATTGATAACTTTAATATCAGGGATAGTGGACAACACAGGGACAGCTGTTAGAGGAACCTCTGTACATCTCTATGCCCAGCTCCTTAAGGCACTCAGGGAAACCACTGTAGGGGGAGACAAAAACTAACCCAGCAGGTAGATCCCTGGTGGGAGAGGTCCTACAAAATCACCCAGGCTCTGCAACTTTTGACCACCAATGCTGGGGGAAACTCACTTTGCAAGGAGAATGTTGCTTTTATGGGAAGAATTCTTGAGTTAAGCTCATTGACAAAAAACTCCAATCAGATTGTAACACATAAAGAAGAGCTTTCCAATTGGTGAACACTCCTGTGGGAACAACTCCTTCACAGCTTGTGGCCCTTACTTGCCCACTTAGGCATGGTGTGTTTGATTGTGCTCTTTGGCTCATGTATATTTAATACCTTAGGGAAATTCATCCCTTCTTGTCTCGAAGTTATCAAGTTCCACATGATATTAGACAGCGGACCACAGATGCATTTTCAAGATCTTCCAGATAGACCCACTGAAGAGCTTCCCTATTTGCCAGAGATTATGTCCCCATGCAGCCTGAAGAAGGAAGAGTGGTCATCAACTAAATCCCCTAATGGAAGTTAGGATTATTTCTTCAGAGGGGGCGGATAAGAGCAGGAACTAGAAACATGATAGGCACACACAGCAGGGACCTTGATTGCTACAATTCCATATTTAAAATATCTAGTGAGCATGTAAAGAAGCCCATGAGCAGCACTTAATGAACTTCCTGACTGGAGGGTGGGGGGCCCATGATCACAGAATGTCTTCCTCTGATTGGATGTAGAAACTCCCTTTCCTAAAAGCCATCAGACAATGGCTTTAAAGGTCACCCCCACCAATGCCAATATAAAACCCTAGACAACAGCAACTCAACAACAACTCATGTGGAACCCCTCCCTCACGGAAGTTGCACCACTTCTGTGTTTGAAGAAAGAAAAATTATTTGTCACTTTACCCTCTCTTCGCTATGAGTCTCATTCTTCAGATGCACAAGAGAAAGAACCTAGACCTCACTTCATCTCACAAGCAATAGAAGAAAGCAAGGGGAGAAATGCCCCCAAATGCCTCACAGAAACAATTCAACAACTGGCCATACAGACAATGCCTTAGAAGAAATGCAGTATGAAGAATTTACAAGGTTGATGTTTTTAAATCATTCAGGAACTACAAGATGATCTAAGCAAGAATTAACAGAGAAAATACAGGAAATGAAAGATCATTTCAGCAAAAAAAAAAAAAAAAGGGTCTGAGAAAGAAAGACAGAAATCCTGAAAATGACAGACTCAATAAATCCAAGTAAATATTCAGTTGAAAGCATCACCAACAGATTACACAACAGACAAGACAGATTTCCAGGCCCTGAAGACAGACTATGTGATCTTTAAATCAGAAACACAAGACAACAAAAGAGCAGAATGTTCAGGAAATCTGGCACAATATTAAAAGAGCAAACCTAAGAATCACTGACAATGGAGAGAGTGGTGAGATACAACCTAAGGTTATATGTCACCTATTCTGTAAAATAACATCACAAAAAATAATTTGAGACTTGGGAATGAGATGGAAATCCACATCCTGAGTCCCAAATAGAAAACACCAATCTGGAGCCTCTCATTAGAATTAAATTATGACACTATAATATATAATTAAACTATAGTTATACATTATAATTAAATTATAACATAATTAAAATTGCCAATACACAAAAGTGCACGATTTTAAAAGACTTGAGAGAAAATTGGAAACTCACATTTACCGTGAAGCCAATGAGAATTACCTTCACACAGACTCCCAAATTAAGGAAGGCTTGGAACAACGTACACCACACCCTCAAAGGAATATACTGCCATCCAAGACTGCCATGTCCAATAAACGTATCCTTCATAGCTGATGAAGAAATAAAAATCCTCCAAGAGAGGTACAAACCAAAAGAATTCATAACTACTAAGACAGCACTACTTCAACAAATGCTATACCCATCAAAGAATAAAATAATCACATACTACAAATGCATGAGTCTCATTAGAGCACAAGCCAAGTCAAAGCTAACTAGGACCAAATTAAACATTAGAAATAAAAGGGGAGGAAACCACTGTCATGTCTCTATAGAAATACTGAATGTAATTGGCCTCAACTGTCCAACTAACACAGTAACTTCCAGAGAAGATCAAAACACATGATCCAACTATGTTTTTTCCAAGCAACCCACCTTAAAGGCAAATACATCCAAAGCAAGAAGAATGGAAAAAAGGTAATCCAACCAATTAGACACAAAACCAAACATGCGTAGTTACACTTTTATCTGACACAGTAGATCTCAAGTCACAATGAACCAGAAGACACAAAATGGGTCAGTTAATACTGGTAAAGGGTACAGTATAACCAGAAGATGAAAGGACTGCACATATTTGTTCCCAAACCTCAGTACACTCACCTTCATGTAAAAAAAATCCCACACAATAATATAATTTCCACACAACTCTCTCACCCACAGATAAGTAATCAACACCCAACCCATATTACGACTGTTCTGATCTAAAATAATATGATTACCCAAACAGATGGACTGAAAAGACACTTAGAGAAGAATTCTTCCATCAATAACCAAACTCACTTTCTTCTCAGCTAATCACAAAACCTCCTCCCAAACTAAATATATTTTATGACACAAAGACTTAGTAAATGCAAAAATATAATCCCTTGCAATTTATCTTATCATAATAAAATGAAATTAGAAACCAACAGCAAGGGAAATACAATACAAACACATGGAATTCAAATAACAAGCTTACTAACTGTTAATGAATCATAGAAGAAAATCAATGGAGAATTCAAAAAATTCTTAGCAACAAATAAGAACTTCACAGAATCTTCTTGAAGGTGGTTCTAAGAAGAAAGTTCATGGCATCAAAGGTCTACATTAGAAAGGAAGACACCAAATAATCAGTCTTGTATTACAACTTAAGGTGCTAGGAAAGGAGAAACAAGTAGTGGGAGACAAGTAATAATATCAGAGACAGAATTAAAGAAATAGGAAAAAAAAAACAAAGGGAGCAGGGTAAAAAAAAGACTTGATTCTTTGAAAATATAAACACAACTGATAAAACCTTAACCTCTGTTTTAGAGAGAAGACCAAAACCAACAAATTTAGAGAAGGACATTTCTGAAAACCACAGGATCATTAAGGACTCTCTTGAAATCATATTTCAATAAATTGAAATATCGAGAAGACTTTCACAAAATTCTAGACATACATGACCTTCCCAAACTGATCTAAGAGGATATCGAAAAGCTAAGTACACCATATCAAGCAACGAGTTTGAAGCAGTAATTAAAGCAAACAAACAAACAAAAGTCCTTCCAACTTTCACCAATGAAAAGCACAGGAACACATGGATTTAAGCTGAAATCTAACAGATCTTGAAAGAGGAACTGTCATCAATGCTTCTCAACCGGTTTTGTGACATAAAAAGAGGAAACATTCCAAAACATATTCCACGAATCAAGTATCACCCTGTTACCAAAGCCAGATAAGACACAAATTGAAAAATCCCTAATAAAATACTAGCAATCCATATTCAAATACACATCAAGGAGACTGTTTCATAAACAAGTTGGTTTCATTCCAGGGATGAAAGGTGGGTTCAACAAACACAAATCAATAAATGTAATTTTTTGTACATACAAATGGAATTTATTGTAATTTATAATGTAAATCACATAGAGATAAGGAAGAAAATGCCATGATCATACGGATAGTTGCAGAGAATCTTACACAAAATTCAGCACCCATTCATATATGTAACATGAATAGAGAAATTTAACATCATAAATACTATATATGATAAATGCACAGCCAACATCATACTAAATAGGGGAAACAAAGATTTTTCTCTAAAGTCAGGAACGAGATAATGATGTTCACTCTTCTCACTCCTATTCAATGTAGTACAAGAATTATTACCCAGAGCAGTTGCACAAAAGAAGGAAATTGAATAAAAAGGAGAATAAAGAAGTCCAATTATTTCTTTTCACAGATGATATAATACAATACTTGCAATACTAAATAATCTCCACCAGAAGATTTTAGAGCTGATAAAAATAACCCAGGATAGTAGCAGGAAACAAAATCGACATGCAAAAATCAGTAGTGGTTCTATACACCAATAACATACTCCATGAGAAAATATCAGGGAAACAATTCTTTCACAACAACCAAAAAAGTAAAAACCTATGAATACATCTAACCAAGGAGGTGAACAAACTCTATGAAGAACAAAACACTACAGAAATAAATTAAAAGGACATCAGAAAATGAAAAGACCTCCTGTGTTCTTGGATAGAAAGAATGGCCATATTACTAAAAGTGATGCATGAATTTGATGCAATCCACATCAAAGGATAAATGATGAGCTTAAAAGAACTAGAAAAAAAAACACAGTCCTACATTCATATGGAAGAGTAAAACACACAGAATAACCAAAGGAACACTGAGCAAAAAGAACAAGGGTAGAGGCATCTCCATTCCTAACCCTAATTTTACAACAAAGTTATGGTAACAAAAATAGCAAGGAATTGGCATAAAAACTGATAGGAAGACCAAAACAACAGAATACAAAACAACCATTCATACAAAGTTCTCTGATCCTGGACAAAGGTGCCAGACCTATGATAAAGTAAAACATGCTATTTAAACAAACGGTGCTGAGAAAACTGGATATTCATTTGTAGAAGAAGGAAACTGTATCCATACCTCTCACCCTACACAAAGGTGCCCTCTGAAGTCAGTCAAACACGGGAGTTTGTTGAAAAACTTTGCACCTGCGAGAAGAGGACACAGGGTCAACGCTCCAACATACAGTCATAGGCACTGACTTCCTAAGTAAGACTGCCAAAGCTCTAAGACCTTTCAAATATTATGTCATTCAATATTCTCAATAACTTCTGTGACCTGGTTATTATCAGAGTGAAATGAAACCAAGTAATAAGGTACAATTTTATTTTTAAAACTTTTACATATCAAATAACATAAGTAAGATTATGAAAAGACAGCCTGTAGGATGGGAGAAAATCTTTGTCAACAACTCTGGTGACAAAGGATTAATAGCCTGAATATACCAAAAACATACTGGACGCTGAGAAAGTAACTAATCAACATTGGGTCAAATGAACTAATCAGACGTTTCTCAAAAGAAGAAATGCATGTGGACAAAAAAAAAATACATGAATAAATGCTCCACATCCTTAGGAATCAGAGAGATGAGAATCAAAACTACGTTGACCTTGCACCTCATCCCAGTTACAATATCAAGCAACAAGATTATAAATGATAATAAATGCTGGTGAGCATGCAGACAGAAAGGAACACTTACACGCTGCTGGGAATGCAAAGCACAACCACTACAGAAAACAGTACACAGATTCATCAAAGTCTCTGAATGGGCACATCATAGGATCAAGAAATTCCACATCTTCTAATCTGTCCCACAAAACTAAAATCAGCACGCTATCATGACACATGCACTCCAGTATTTACCCAGCATAATTCACATTGGCCAAATCATCAACCAGTCTAAGTGTCTGCCAACAAATAAATGGATAAAGAAAATGTGGTCCGTATACACTATGGAGTTCTACTTTCTCCTACATAAAGAAGAAAGAAATTGTCATTTGCTGGTAAGTGGGTGGACCTGGAGAACACCATGCTAAGAGAAATGAGCCACACTCCCAAAGTCACAGGGAAAATGTTTTCTCTCATAGCTACATGATGAAGGGCAAAAGGAAAATTTACAAAGGGATCCCTTGAAAACAGAAGGGAGCCAGGTGTGGGGGTGCATGGGTGTAATCCCAGCAGCTCGGGAAGCTGAGGCAGGAGGATCCTGAGTTCAAAGCCAGCCACAGTGTAAGCAAAGTGCTCAGCAAATCACTGAGACCCTGTCTCTAAATAAAATACAAAATAGGACTGGGGATGTGGCTCTGTGGTTGAGTGCCCCTGAGTACCATCTCATGTACAAAAAAAAAAAAAAAAAAAAAATCCAGAAAAGAAAACAGAACGGAGGCTAAAAGAGTAGAGAGAAAAGGGAATGAGGGCACGGGAGGAGGAGAGGAAGGGGGAAGGTGCTGGAAAGTGAAATCCACCAAGTTATATGTGCACGTACTTGAAACAGAAAAGAATCAAAGTAATGGCAATTTGTTCTCACATGACTCCGTTGTATGCTTGTTTAAAATGTTTTCTCTTCAGTCTCCTGACAGCTGTATCTACACTGACAGTATGGTAGGACCTTCCCACGGCCCTGACTATGGCCTTGATGTAGAACAAAAATAACTCTGAAATGTATAATAAAAACAATTCTCTCATATAATCAAAATGTCTGTCTCAACAAGGCCTTTCTGACCTACATCTGGCTCAACTGTCCTTGTGGGTTTTGTGGGTTTTACCTTTATAAACTCTGTCCTTCCACAATGCAAGTGCTGGGAGTTCTCTGAGGCACCAGCCTGCTCCCAGTCACTAGTCTGGCTTGCTCACTGAAGGACCTTTTCCCCTTTTAATCTGGTTCAATAAGCACGGTGTCCTTTAATTTTCATGCACATCATAACATTTGGAGGCCCCAGTGAGATGGGAGGGGGGTGGCATCACCACCCAGTGCCCATGGGACTCAGCCTCACCTCAGACCTTCCCCATCGGTGAGGAAGATGCAGGTGACGTGCCCCCTGATGAAATCCCAGGGCCCCTTGCCTTCCACTGAGTCCAGGGAGGTCTGGAATGACTGTGGTATTCCAAAGCAGTCTGGGTCCTTCTAACCCTTCTAGGAGGCAAGTCTGTACACTGACATCAGCTCTGGTATCAGGGTGGTAAGGGAGAGCCTGATGCGGAACTTCCCCAGTCCTCTCACATTATATGGGGATGCCAGCAGCAGAGGATTGTGGTTTTCTGATTCTCTCTCGAGAGATTTGGTTTTGGTTTTGGTTTTGGTTTTGGTTTTGTCTGTCTGTATGATTCACTGTACAGTTGCATGAATGTTCTGGGTAGATACTTTGCCTAAAAATGTCTCTTTATCAATGTCTTTGTCCTGTCTGGTCTGTTATTTGTTCTGAGGAACGGAGAGCTGGACTGTCCTCTGAGCTCATTTTGGTTTAGTGGCGACTGGAAGCCAACCCAGGGTACTTGCCTCCTCCTGCAGGAAGAGTTCCACTGTCCTTGTCACCTACACTACATTGAGTGGTATTAATCCCTTTCTCAGGTTACACTGACAGTTCCAGTAAACTCCATCCTCTAAGTTTTGTCTTTTGCTACTTTTGTCCCTGTTCATGTAAATTCTGTCCTCTGAGTTTGTCTGTTATGTGTCCTGTCACTTGTCCATGGACTTCTCAATTGTCCCTCTCTCCCAGAGGACAGGAACTTTCTAGTCACACCAGCCCACTCCTGGATTCAACACTCTGGCTTGCAACATTGCCCATCCTCGAGTCATGGGATTTGCATTGACTAGACAAATATAGCCAAGCTAGAAAAACGGCATTGATCCCCTTCAACAGATGAATGGATAAAAAAAATGTGATGTGATACATACAGATACATATATGGACATCTTACATACATGCACACATATTGGTATGCATACATACACATACAATGGAGTATTCCTCAGTCATAACAAAGAAGAAATTTAAGGCATTTGCCAATAAATGTTTGGAATCGCAGACTATCCAGCTAAGTGTAGTGAGCCAGAACCAGAAACTCAAAGGTTGAATTTTGTCCTCTGAAATGCAGAAGTAGTCTAAAATAAGGGGGAAAAGAATAGGGGGTACACTATCAAAATAGAAGGGAAGTGGAGTAGGGACAGGGGACTGATGAAGAGGGAGAAGGGAAGGAATAAGGGAAGAACGGAAGAATGAATCAAAAACCTGAATTTCCTATGTACATATATGAATATACCCCAGTGATTCTCATAAATATGTACATCCACAAGACATGAATCTTAAGAGGAACTATAAGTAAAGAGTAGCAGGATTAGAAGAATAGGGGAGAGGTGAAAGTGGGAGGGAGGAAGAGAGGGGAGTGAAAAGTACTAGGGATTGAATTAGACCAAATGGTGTTCCCTATTTTATAACTATGTCTAAATGAACCTAATGTTATCTATAGTTAAAAATAACCAATAAAAATTGTGAGTAATCAAAAGATGACAGATTGGAGGAAGGCTTCATTACCACTTGCTTCATGGTGTGGAATTCAAGGAGTAGGACTACCTCTTCTCAGTGAGTTGGGAAGAGGGTGCTTCACTGAAATCCAATATCATATCTGAGGCACTTAGAGAGCCAGAAATTCAGGAGCATTGAACAAAGGAGAAGAAAAGGTACCCTGGAGCCAAGCCAGTGGCACCTGTGAGAGTGGCACTGCTTCCCCACAGACAGGACAGATACCACAAACACAAAGGATAACGATGGCATGGAAAAACCTGTAGAACAGAAAAAAGTCTCAAATTGGCAGCACAGCCAACTGGCGTTTGAAAAGTTCTTGGTGATTCTCAACCGCCAAGCAAACAACCGAGGAGAGACATCTGAAGAAACCACACTGCAGCTTCCTCCTGTGGGAATCCAGCAGATCTTTGCTAATATAGCCATACTGTCTGTGCAAGAGCCTACTAGAGGTTATTGAAACAAGCATGGAGAAGACGGCACCAGAGGGATGCGACTCAGATACAAACACGAGTGCAATGCACCTTCCCTTTGAGTCTGGTGGCTCACATGACCAACTGAAGTGTGTTACGAGACTGAACAATGTGTGTATGGTGTGTGTGTGTGTGTGTGTGTGTGTGTGTGTGTGTGTGTGTGTGTGTGATTTTACTCAGGGAAAACACTGTGAGACTGAGTCTGGGAAGGCCACATCCATTGGTAGTGGAGTGTGTGTGACCTGGCAAGGTTGACATCTCACAAGACCAGCAGAAGTTTTAGGAGGGTCCACTGAGGGTCAGCATCTATCCAGCTCTGGTATGTGTTGATTTAACTTCTCCAGAGAAAATACTGCAATAAATTCCCATCAGCCTGATTAGAGCTAAACCCCAACCACCAGCACTTCCACTTCCAACTGCACAGATTTGCTCTGGACAAAACTGTGCTCACATTCCCATTCTATCCTACTGTACACAGGTGAGAGGAAACCTGCACGCTATTACAGGCAGCATCAAGTCCACTTCAATACAGCTGACAGCCCACTGACAGATATAAAAAGAAGTTCCTAAAAACCCCAACTCCTTGTGTGCTCCAAGGGACACAAGGCCCCAGAAGAAGAGAAAGGAGGGCAGTCCTGCACAAGCAGTGCAGCAGATTTGACCACCTGAGTTCAAACAGCTATTTTCATTGTGACTTTGCCATTTTCTTTTGTCTTACATGCATACACTATGTGTGTATGTACGTACGTATGTATGTATGTATGTATGTATGTATGTATATGTCTTCCTGTTCTTACACTGCTACTTGATTTGTGGATTTACACTCAGATACACACTTGTTTTCTTTTTCCATTTTACATTTTCACATTTCTTACTTCATGTTGTTTTGCCATTTGAGGGTTAGGGTTTTATTTACTTGGGGATTTTTTGTTTGTGTCTATTGTCTCTAACACCTTTCTTCTCACTTGTAACAGACTGTTTCTCTTGTTATCTCTTTCTCTATTTAGTTTCTTTTACTTTTTGTCATCCTCCTTCCTACATTTCTTCTACTCTGTTCAAAATTTGAAACTTCTAACATTTCGGTTACATTTCGAATCACATTACTTTTCTCTGAAAGAACTCTATATCATATGATCCATTAGAACTATTTTCGTTTCTAAATTCCTAACCCCACCCCACTACCCTCCAAGGTGCTACAGTTGTCACGTACTGTGGATCGATTGGTTGATATATGATGGGCTTTTTAAAGTGGATCTTCTTCAAGGCATTTTACTGCTCTTGCTGTTGGCAGTTGCCAACCCTGCCATTCCTCTTTTTGTGGAAATTAGTTGTAGATGCCATAGTGTATACAGTTGGTTGCTGTTACTATTGCTCCATTCCCCTTTTTCTGTAAGGAACCTCCTGGGACATCATGAGTTTGCAGGGTGGGGACTCTGCTGCTCAGCTAACTCCAAAACCCAGCCAGGAGACAAAGCACCTTCCATCACCCATAAACAGCGCTTGGGCAGTGCTATTTTAATACAAAAACAGCCAACGGGATCCCAAATAGGAATATCTAGGTGGAGAACTGAGATCCTACCCATGGACATCCACTCCTACAACAGAAACAGAGGCAATTAACTTGTGTTACATTGTGGATACCACACCCACAAGAAGTCTTAATGTACACAGTGTTCATAAGCCTTTAGGATACAGTCTTAAGTGAACAGCAACCACAAGGGTCATACTCCACATAGCCTACCATACGCAACAAAATTGCGGGATTGCATGATCTACAAGCACCCCACTCTTGGGAGAACTACAGGGAAAGTGGAATACTCAAGCTCTGACACAACACACATTACAACAAATTACAATGATCATCACCACAGAACCACAAAAATGATGCTTCAAAACACACTTCAAGATACACTGAAATATTCCAAACAACCTGATATCCCTGAACACACTGCTGAGAGAAGGATATCCCCCAAATAGGCTCCCGCACACTAGTGGAAGAGAAATACATCCAAACAGATGCACAAATCCCAACACAGCAATACAAGAAACATAAAAAAAAAAAAACAATGTAAGATGATAACACCTATGCTTCATGATTCAACTGACTCCAACCATACGGAAGTGCATGAAATACCACATAAAGTATTCACAGGAACAATTATAAAATGATCAATGAACTCAAAGACAACACTCAAAGGAAGGAATGAAGGAAGTCAGTATAGGATATCAATGAGAAATTCAATAATGAGATGGCAATATTGAAAAAGAACCAAAAAGGAATCCTGGTAATAAAAAGCAAAATAAATCAAATAAAATGTTCCCTTGAAAGTCTCTCTAATGGGTAGAACATGAATAAGATGAATCGCACAATGGGATGACAAAGTGGTCAGCCTTGAACATTCACACATTATTAGTGAAAATAAGTAATCAAGGAATAAGTAAACAAGGAATCTAGGACATTATTAAGTGACCAAATCTGAAAATCATTGGACAAGAGAGGGTTGGGATATGCTGGCTAATGGCATGAACAACCTCTTCAGGAAAATAGTAATAAAAATTTCCCAAACATTGAGAAACAGGTGGACTTCCACCTACAGGAAGCACTTGGAAGGCTCAAAGGACAATATGCAAAAACAATATTAACGCATTAATATTAAAATGCCTAACATACAAAGCAAGTGGGGAATATTAGAAGTCTGAAGAGGAAACATCAGATCGTACTTAGGCGAGTCAGTAAGAATTACTTATCATTTCTCAGGTCAAACTCTGATTATAGAGTTTCAATACAGAAGGGTTTGGGAAGGTGTGTTACAAGCCCTGAAGGAAAATAAATATCAACCGAACTTCCTATAGCCAGTAAAACTATCTGTCAAAATCGAGGAAAAAAGAAAATCTTCCAGGAAAAGCAGAGTCTAAAAGAATTCATAACTACTAAACCAGGACTATAAGAGAAAACAGGAAACACAACATCAAAGTGAAAGGGGGAAAACTGAAAGCATTTCCTTTAAATCTGCAACAGGACAAGGATGTCCACTGTTAACATGTCTACTTCAGATAATACTAGAAATTCTATCCAGAGCAATTAGGCCGGAGAAGGAAATTTAAAAATAAAAACAGGAGGGAAAGAAGGCAAAATATCAATCTTTACACATGAACTGATCCTATACTTAGAAATTCCATAAAGTTTTAAGACAACACTGCAAGAACTTAAAAAAAAAAAAAACCAAAGTAGCGAGTTAAAAAAAAAAATTAAACCTATCTGAATCATACATGTCCTATATACCAATAATGAATTTACTGAGAGAGAAAACTGAAAGACAATCCTATTCACAATAGCTTTAAAACCTAAAATAACCAAGAATGCATCTTATCATGGAGGTGAAAAATTCTACAATAAAAAACATTGAAGAAAGAAATTGTGGAAGACACCAGAAGATGGAAAGACCTCACATGTTCATGAACAGACAGAAGTAATTGATATAGTTAAAATGGCCACACAACCAAATGAAATATGCAAATTCAATGGAATCCATATCAAAATACCACACATTGTTCACAGAACTAGAGAAAATAGTCCTAAATTCAGTTTGAAAAAATAAGAGACAGAATACCCACAGAAGTTATAAACCAAAAAAGCAACAATGGAGGAATTCCAATACCTGACTTCAAATTGTACTGTAGAGCTACAGTAACAAAAACAACAGGGCACTGGCATAAGAGCAGATACCCAGACCAATGATACAGAATAGAAGACACACAGGAACCCATTCAAACGTAGTCATCTGATCCTTAACGAAGTTTCCACCAGAATACACTGAAGAAAAGACACACTTTTAAACAAATAGTTGCTCAGACAATTGGATATTCATAGATTTAAGAATGAATTCTGGCCCTACACAAAAGTCAACTCAAAGTGGGTCAAAGAACTTGGAATTAGACCAGAAATTCTGCAACTGATAGAAGAATATGTGGGCCTAACATTTCAACATGATGGCATAGGAACCAACTTCCTTAGCAAGACACCTAAAGCACAAGAAAGAAAACCAAGATTCAAAAGTGGGAAGCACATTCAAAAGCTTCTGCACAGCAAAGGAAACAAATAAGAGCAGGAAGAGAGAATCTACACAATGGGAGGTCTTCACCACCTGCATTCAGGGCGTTAATATAAACAATTCAAAACACTTAACAGCCATAAACCAAAGAAAACAATTCACAAATGGGTAAAAGAATTAAACACCTCTCAAAAGAAGAAATACAAATGCCTAATAAATACATGAAGAAACATTCAGCATCTCTAGCAAGTAGGGAAATGCGCATCAAAACCATGTAGGAAATTCATCTCACTCCACTCAGAATGGTGGCCATCAAAAATACAAATAAGAAATGCTAGAGACGATAAATATAGGAAAATAAGAAACACATACACACTGGTGTTGGAACTGTAAATTAGTAAAACCACAATAGAAACCAGTATGGATATTCCTCAAAAGACTAGGAATGGAACCACCATGTGGCCTAGACTTACCACTCATACAAGAATTAAACCATTACACCATAGTGATGCATACATTCGCATGTTTACAGCAGTACAATTTACAAATGTTCACTATGGAATCAGTCTAGATCGACAGATGGATGAATAAAATGTGGTGTGTGTGTGTGTGTGTGTGTGTGTGTGTGTGTGTGTATGAGAAAAGAAAAATGTAAAGAAAGGTGGATAATGATCACGAAAGTCAAAGTGAGATCAGTAGAGTAGAGAAAGTGATGCATCCCAAAGCCATAAACAAAACAAAATGAAACCAATGCCGTAACCAGAAGAAGGAAAGAAATGATGGAAGACAGGCCTGAAATCAACACAGTAGACAATAAAAACAATGAAATGAAGGACTGGATCTTGGAATCAATAAAACCTTGCCCAAACTGAACAAAAGAGAAAAGAAAACAAATTAATGAAATTAGAGATGGAAGACAAGAAAACCACCACAGACATCCAAAGATTCATTAGGGACTATATTCAAAAGTTACAGTCCAATACATTGGGAAACCACGAAGAAATCTCTGGCTAGACATATATGGCCTACCAAAATTAAACATAATATGAAAAAACTAAACAGACCAATAACAAACAATGAGATGGAAGCAGTAATAAAAAGCCTTCCAAAAACACAAATCCAAAAATGGAGGGATATATTTTAGCAGCATTCTAAGAGACATTGAAAGAAGAACTGATACACTAGAAAAGTGGAACCATTCCAAATCTATAATATGAAATCACGTACCACTCTGACACGCAAAACCAGGCATGGGCACATCAAGAAAAGAAAAATGGAGAACAACATCCCTGACAGAATCAGATGCAAGAATTATTAATAAAAATTAGCAAATCGTATTCATCAACACATTAACAAGACTGTGCATCATGACGAACTTGGTTTCACTCCAGGGACACAACAGAATATTGATTTCAATATATGGAAATCAATAAATGTTCTTCATCACACATGTAGAATTCAGGACAAACACCGCACAGTCATCACAATACATACAGAGAAAAGGAACAAAATGCAGCACCCACTCATTTTGAAAACTATGAAGAAACAATGGATAGAAGGGACGTACTTCAAAATCCACAAAATCCATACACTACAAACCCAAACTCAACACCATTGTGAATGAGGAAAAAAATAAAACATTTCCTTTAAAATCTGGAAACAGTAAAAGAGGTCCCATTCATAACTCTTCTATTTGATATAGTATTGGATATTCGTGCTGGAGCAATATGGCAAGAAAATAAGATGCAAGGGATAAAAATAGGAAAAGAAGAAGTCAAATTATATCTGTTTTCAGAAGATATGATCTTATACTCAGACGCTCTAAAACACTCCTCCGCAAGACTGCCAGATTTGATAAACAAATTAAGCAAAACAGTTTACATAATCACCAAGAGAAAATCAGCACCTTCTCTAGACACCAATAAAGAACCCAGTGAAAAATAAATCAGAAATACCCTCAGAAAATTAAATTAAATACCTAGGAATAAAAGAAACCAATAAGGTGAGAGAGCTCTGCACTGACAACTAGAAAACACTGAAGAAAGAAATTAAAGAACTTAGAATATGGAAAGGTCTTTCCATAACCTAAAATAGGTAGTATAAAGATGGTCCACGTAGTCATAACACCAAAAAGTGTTACACAGAAACAATGAAATTCCCATCAAATTAATAATGACATTCTTCAAACAACAGGAAAAGAAAATCTAAAATTCATTTGCAAGCACAAAAGATTCAGAATAGCCAAAGCAATACTGAGCAAGAAGAGTAACGCTTGAGGCATCACACTACCGATTCTCAAATGATACCACACAGCTATACCAACAAAAACATCATGGTATTGGCATCTAAACAGACAAGAAGTCCGCTGGTATAGAAGACACAGGGACAAATCCACATAGATACAATCATTTGGTACTCAACACAGGTGCCAAAAGCACATGCTGGAGAAGGTATTGACAGCTTTTTAAAAACAAGTGCTGAGAAAACTGGATATCCACATGCAAAAGAATGTAACTGGATTCCTACTTTTTACCCTGCATAAAAGACAAAAGTGGATCAAAGACATAGACTTCGGAAAAGAAATTTTGCAGCTGATAGAAGAAAACACATGCTTAATACAACAACATATTGTTGTAGGCATGTACTTTCATAACAAGAATGCTAAAGTGCAAGAAATGAAAACAAGAAATCAATAATTTGGGCAGCCGCAAATTAAATGACTTCTGCATACAGCAAAGGAAAACAGGGACATGAAGATAGAAGTTACATAATGGGACAAGTTTTTTGTCAGGGGCCCTTTCAACTGGAAAGTAATATCCAGAATATATAAACAACTCAAAAATCTCAACATCAAAAAAAAAAAAAAAAATAACCCCATCAGTATATGGGCAGAAGAACAAAAGAGACATTTCTGAAAATGAGAAATACAAATGTATGAAAAACAAAGTTCAATCTCCTAGAAATCAGGAAAATACAGGTCAAACTTACACTGAGATTTCATCTCCCTCCTTTGAAAATGCCAATCATCAAGAATACACATAACAATACACAAGAATACACATAACAATACACACTGGTGAGGATGTAGGGGAAAAGGAACACTCAAACATTGTTACTGGCTTTGCAAATTAGTACAAAGCAGTCCAAATGTTCCTCAAAACACTAAGATTAGAACCACTATATGACCCAGCTATCCCACTCCTTAGTATTTATCCTAACACACTAAAGCAACACAAGCAGATCAACGCCTACAGCAGGGCAATTCACAAGGCCTAAACTGTGGAACCAGCATGGGTGCCCATGAACATATGAATGGATGAGCAAAAATGTGGTATAGATGCACAATGGAGTTTCACAAAGCCATAGAGAATAATGAAATCACAGCATTTGCTAGTTAACAGACTGAACAGGAGAACATCATCACACTAAGTGAAACCAGCCAGACTCAGAAAGTCAAGGGTCGAATGTTTAGTCCTTGATCCAACGTCTGGGAAAATGGAAGTCCATGACAAACCCTGAGTGCACAGCTGGTAGAGAGATCATTAAAGGGGAAAATTCTTCATACGAAAGACAATATCGCCTAAGGACAGAAGCATCGCATGGATTATAAGCCGCTGTATCTATGTCCTCACAGTACAGGATTGTAATTTATTATCGCATGTCTTGTAATAGCACAATTTTTCTGGGACCTAAACCAAAGGGGACTATAGATAATTTCAGCATTTAAACATGGGTCAACAAGGCAGTGATCCTCCTCAACCCCATGGTAACAAACACACCTAAACACACCTTGCTGTCCCAGATTCCATATACCACTCACTGGTACACAGTCCTTCATCTAAAGTGGGCTTTTGACTTGACATATTTGCATCCCGCTCACAATATCTTTGTGCCTCTGAATGTGGAGATCTTGAGACACACACTAAGCAACTTATCTGAACATACATTCCCCCATTTGTATTAGCCCCAGGTATATATGAAGGATTCAAAAGACTTAGGTCTTCTGGCTAGAACTGTCCTTCAGTATGTAGATGACATCCTGACTTGTATCCTGGACAAAGAGAACTCTGATCAAATACTATCTGGCAACTAAATTTCCTAGCACGATGGGTTTACTGGGAATCTAAACCATGGATCAGGTCACACAACAAAAGGTTACTTAGGATATGTTCTAGTAGAGAGTGGGTTACCCACAAAATATGAACCCGGAGGTACTTAACCACTGAGGAACATCCCGACCCTTCTTTTTATGTTGAGACAGGGCCATGCTCAGTTGCTGAGGTTGGCCTTGAACTTGTCATACTCCTGCCTCAACGTTCTGAGTACATGAAATTACAGGCTTGCAGTTCCATGCCCAGCATAAAGTATTCTAACACCAGGAAAAACATAGCTGACCAGGAACAGGATCCAGGCAATCTGTAATGGCACACCACCTGGGACCAAACATCAACCCTAAGCCTTCATCAGGATGGCTAGTTATTGCTGAATCTGGATGTCTCGTTTTGGGGTCATGGCAAAACCCTGCATGTTGCAAATCAAGGACCAGATTTATAGCCTGAGGAGTGGGAGCAAACCCTACACAAGTTTCTGACAGTTTCTGCTGTCGGTCAGAAACTCGCACGTTGGGTATCCCTAATCTACAAAAAACCTTTCTTCCTTTCTGTGGCTCAAAGGGGAGGAATAGCCTTAAGGCTACTAGTCTGAATATTGGAGAAAAAAACAGTCTGTATCTAGTTTTCAGAGAAAATGATACCCTCTTTGCCTAGGGCAGTAGAACCATAGCCATACTAACGGAAGAGGCATCTAAACTAACTCTACGACAAAGATTAGAAGTTCCTACTGCACCTCAGGTAAAGGCACCTCTGGAAAAAGGGTCTTCTCTGACTGGCATCAGATAGGCTGAATAAATATCAAACAGTCCTTCTAGATAATCCCAAAGTTACATGAAAGATTCTGCTTCTCTGACAAGTAAAGAAACATCTTCCACCATGGGATCATTCATGCATGCAGGTGTGAGCCTTTACCTGTGCCAGTTCAGAAGGTCTTACAGATCAGTCTCCCAAAAACCCAGAACCAGAATTGTTCATAGATGAAAACACTTTTGTTTAAAATGGAGCAATATTTGTGTACTATGCTGTATAAATTGGATTCCTGAAGATGTGGGCAGCACAAAAATATGAGCTCATAACCCTAACACCAGCACTGGTCCTATGTAAAAATAAATGGGGAAACATCTAGACTGACTCAACATATGCCTTCAGAGTGCTTCATGCACACCCAATCAACTGGAAAGTCAGGGGAATGCTTACTGCAAAAAATGCTCCTATAAAACATAGGATACAAATTCTAAAATTATTCTAAAATTACTAGAAGCAAGTCACCTCCAAAATCAGGAAGTTGTAATACATTGAAAAGGACATCAAAAAGTCCTGGTTTTCCAGGGAAAAACACAATGCATAATGACAAGAAAAAAAGGGACATCCCTAAACTGCTACAGAGATGCCCTGCTTCCTTATACTGACACACTGCCCTCTTCTGAGATCATTATTGAGGAAACTAAATGGGCTCAGCAACAGGAAGGAGACTGCTCCGGACCTTGTTATGTGTAAACAACACATTGGTTTTGCCCCAGGAATCAAAATGGAAGCCTAGAGAGGGAGTATATGATTTCTTCCACATGGAAGAGAGGCTACAATAAGAATGGTCAGTTGGGTGTTTATGGACATTGGAGTATCAAATAGCACCCCCCAGCTCAGCCAAAACTATTCTCTCTACACCTAAAAGAACTCCAGGAAGGTGCTATCACAACCCCTCATAGAATCAGCTCAACACCAGGAATCATACACAAGGGAAGACTGCCAACTAGATTTCACCTATATATGCCCATGTTCACAGGATACCAACTACTCCTACTCCTCAGAGATAGATTTACAGGGTGGCTGAAAAACTTCCCTCAGAAGGGAGAAAAAGCACAGGAAGCAGCAAATATGTTCCTAAAGGAACTCATGCCCAGTTTGTCTTACCAAGATCCCTACAAAGTGACAGTGGTCCAGTTCTTAGAGCACGCATTACCCCACAAGTAGCAAAAGCACTGGGGATACAGCCTACATTCCACATGGAACCCTCCATCTTTCATCAAAAAGGAAAGGGCCAATCATTCCTTTACAAAGACTTGAGCTAAGCTTTGTCAGCCAATTCCAAAATCTGGTTATAATTACCACCTGTTGCCCCCAGGAGAGTTAGTCTGAAAGTTTATCTGGCCCTACAACCAAATGAGATTTATATGGCACACCATTTCTATTAGCAATATGGTCCTAGACTCAGATGGGAATCAGCTTCTGTGGTACCTGATTCATGTGGGATGGGTTCAGACCACTATCCAAATATGCAGAAATGCACATTGACCGTAAAGTCCATAGAGCTGTAGGAGAAAAGAAAGCCAAGAGACAAAGTTCTAGTTAAGACCTGAAAGGAGGTGGATCTATCAAAACAGTTACAGCCTAGATGGAAGGAAGTTTACACAGTCATTTTAGCTACGACTAAGGCCATAAAGGTACTGGGCAAAACAGATGGAGCTTTCCTGGATTAAATCCCTCCCTCTGAATCCCGAAGTACTCCAGGCTCACACACAATGTTCAAGAATTCATCTTACACTTAAGAACCTATGTAGGATCTCTGATTGCCATTCTGACAAAATAAGTCCTCGAAACCAGAGAAGTAGCTCATCATTATGAAGTTAATTTTGCTCATTCTCCTTGCCACTTCACTTTCTCCTTATGACAACATCTCCAAGTTCCAACAGTGACCACAACCTTTAATCTCTCCTCCTATTGGCTATACCCTTTTGAAACTTGACAGACAGTTCTACTTACCACCTCTTTAAAAACAAAGTATGGAAACTAACTCTCATACTTCCTCATCTTAAGTGAGCCAACATCCCAAATGAACCTAGAGAAAACAAATTTCTGTCTAAATTCTTATTCTCATGAAGCCCTCCCTCAATTTATATCCCCAGGTCAGCTCTTTGTGATTACTTACAGAGACCTTCTTGGATCCCACGTGGTCTCTACGTCTCTAGGTCTCTAAGTCCTTTGGGGAGCCTGCTGCCTCTTTCTAAGGCATGTTTCTCACTTCAAGAAATCCTCTTGCTCCATCTAGCACGTTTCTCCTCCAACTCTTTCTTCTTGACAAGAACCTGGAACTACAAATATTGAGAAAATCAACCCCACATCCACATCTTTCATGAGTAAAAGAAAAAAAAAAAAAGAACTACAAATAGAAGGGAGAAATAAGCTGAATGTGTTGGTGCAGACCTGTCAACACAGCCCTTGGGTAGAGGCATGAAAACTACAAGTTTGAGGCTACGCTGCACACCTTAACCAGGCTGGGTCTCAAAATAAAATTTAAAAAGGTGGTAGGATACAGTTCTGTGGTTAGTGGAGTGCATGTCTAGTATGTGTGAGGCCCTGGGTGCAATCCTTACTACTGATAAAAGAAAAAAAAAAAAAAAAAACAGAATAAAACAACAACAAGATTAACAGCAACACATTGGAAAACCTACAGCTACTAAATTAATTGTTGAGAAATTAAAATATTTTCCCACAAATTAGAAGATAAGAATACATGCCTTCACCAGTTCTTTTTAACATACCAGAATCCTTGCCAGATCAATTAAGCAAGAAATAGACGCAAAGGATGCAGTTATTGAAAGGAACAAGTATAATTATCTCTGTCCATAGAAGACATACTTTTATGCATAAAACCTTAAGATTCCATGACAATAACCACCAGAATGAATAATTCCGCGAAGGTGCCAAAGCACAACCCACACACACATAAGTTGTGCTTTATACATTAAAAGTAAAAATATGGAAAGAAGAGCAAGAAAACAATTTCATCTATCATCTCAAATAGAATAATATACTAGAGCCTACTTAATCAAGGAAATCACAGATTTGTAACCTGAAACCTATAAAACCAAGAAGGAAATTTGCACAGACACCAAAGAGTGAAAGACAGTAAATGATCAGGAGTTGGAACACTTAAATTTGTTAACTAATCAATACTACACAAAGCAACCCATGGATTCAATGCAATCCCTAACAAAAGACTAATGTCTTGTTGCAAAAATTTTAAATACCATCCTAAAACTGATATGGAATCTGAAAGGTAACAACTACCAAAACAGTACTGAACAAGAACAAACCTGGAGGTCTGACACACCTTGATTTCAAAACGTCCTGCTGAAAAGCTAGTCATCAGAACAGTTTGAAAATGAAAGACAGAAATGTAGATGAATTAAACAGACTAGAAAATGCAAAACAAAGCCCTTACATAAACTATCAAATGGTTTCTGACAACACCATTCAATGGGAAATGAACGGACTTTTCAACAAATGCCGTTGAGAAAACTGGATACACAAACACACACACACACACACACACACACGCACACACACACACACAAACACAAAGACACACACACAAAAAACTAACAATGAGACATATATAAATAAAGACTGCTGGTGTAACTCTTTAGATCCACAGTTCCATCAGAGAACAGAGCTCCACTTGATCCCAGCTTAATCTTCCAAATCTGTGTCTCTGAGCTTCATTTTTCTAGTCCCCTTCACCACATGCTGCCTTGCTGGTCGAGGCACTTATGTTGGTTTTCTAAATTTGTGCTTTACAGGAATACCTAAAGGTGAAATTCAAGGTGGTCTATTCATATCTGCACTAGGATTGTTTGATCAAAATAATTCCACTAACACTGCCTTTCCTGTCTCAAGGAGGATTATTTTAAATGTGGCATGCGTATATGATAGCATATTATGTGTTCTGAATTACAAAGGAAGTTCTGTCCAATTCTAGGACACAAATGGATCTTTAGAATATTATGCTAAGTAAATGAATACATTTTGTATGACTCTACTCACATGAAGTACATGGAGTAGTCAAATCATAGAGCAAAGAGAATACTGGTTTCCACACCCTTAAAAAGAGGGAAAATTGAGACTTATTCTTTAACAAATGAGTGAATTTCAAATTTCCAAAATGAAAAAGTTCTGTGTGGCTCTATCAGGGTATCAGAAGGATGGCAATACAAATGTACTAAAAACCACTGACCTGCAGTCCTAAATGGTTAAGATAGTATAACTTTGCTATGTGGATTTGATCACATATGAATAATTTAGTCACATTTTATTTCCAAATAAATGCTGAAAAAATTCTCCACTCAGAGATCAGAGCAAGAAGATATGTTAAAGCACCATGCAAGTGGAAAGGAAGGATCACTAACTCAGCCTCAGGAAAAATTTTAAAGCCAGTATCACTGGATTTTCAGCTTTTAACTCCTCTTCTAATGTGATTGAAGACACAATTATATGATAATCGTAGAGCTAGTGGTGTTGCTAGAGCATGCACACTGTGAGCTCAGGCATGTGCACACATGCACCACTAACACTGCCAGGATGTGGGGGTCCGGTGGGGAATGAACTTAGGGTCCTGCACTTTGTTGTGGCAGTGGGAAAAACACAGGAGAGGAATCAATAGGTGGACGAACATAAATATCTATCTCAGGAACTGCTGCTGCATCTGTGAATATCCCAGTCATTTCCTTCCTGAGTCAGTTCCTCTGAACCATTCAGGAGAAGAATGGCCGTCTTGGAGGAAAAGCTCCCCCCACCACTCCTGAAGGGTCATCTCTGATCTGCTTGCATCCACCAGCCCAGGATCCTAGAGACCAGCGCCACTCAAACACAAGAGGCATGGTCACCCACCAGCACAACTACTGTCCTCACACGCACTGGACAAGAATCAGAAAGCAGAATCTCACTTCTGCCACAGTCACCGACCTCCAGTGGGCTCCAGCTGAGTGTGAGCAACACACCAGATCAACAGAAACAAGGGCACGTGAGAAGGGATTGCCATCACCGATGTTGTCCTGGGACCGCATTCAGCACCCAACACACAGACACACACCACACACCCACCCTTACTCATGCATGTACACCGGTGACAAGCCCTTCTACTACAGATACCATAAACCACTCATATTTGAATATAGTATACAAACATCAGCTCACTGCCATCCCACCACACGGATGCACAAATTCACCCCATCCCTGCATTCCCTGAATACACACACAACACCTTGCCTTCAAAAGCATATACTCAATTCCTATTCCCAAATACACATGCCAGTGGTTTCCTCACATACTCACCGACATGCAGCTGTGAACTATACTTTCCAAAATACATGCCTCTACATTCTTATGTGAAAAACACTCCCTGAAGACATGTGCACAGGACACCTACAAACATTGAAAACACACACACACACACACACACACACACACACACACACAAACGGAGTCACACATAACCCTACTTGTAGTCAGAAGTCACACAGAATCCTAAATCCTCTGGAAAATCACACAGACATGATACTCTCCAAAGACATACATACTTGATAAGCATTACTAATACTATTTCCTCCTCAACATACACAAACAGAACTTAGAACTTCCCAAGGATTTAACACAACCAGATACACCCCGATTATAAAAATGGAACATCCTCAACCCTGAAAAACATGGGAACAAACTACAACATACATGCATAAACAACTATTTGCAGAAAGACTTGATGTGCAAATACTAACTCCCAAACACATAAAGACGCACAACCCTCTCCAAATGTACATAACAATGATGTCAACTACAATACACTTGTCATCATTTCCCAGATATACACATAATCTACTTGTGGCTCCAGTGCAAAATACAACACTGCCCTCTCTAAGCTCATACCCTCACTAAGTCAAAGGGTAAACGCACAGAAATTCTACCTTGGAGCAATTCTACCTTTTACAAAAATACCTATAAACCCCACACCATGAACAATGTACATACACTTTAACCAAACCTCCTAACTTCTCTTCCCATATACCTCCTACATTCCCTCAGGGGATGCACACACCATCCACCTACAGCTCAAGAATAAATACACAGCCACCACATTTCTAAATACATTCACAGTCATAGATTATACAAACTTGAGAACGCACGTGTCTAAATCTACACATACACAGTACATCCACAGAACCAAAAGCACACACGGTCGCTCTGTCACTGTAATGGGTATGTACAGGACTGCTCGTACCTCCTGATGTATACAACTGCACAGAAATTTGTTGGGTCACAAGCATTCAACCCCACAGAACTCTGAAAATGCTCAATTGTATAAAATTCCTGTGATATACCTGATCATACACTCAGAATTCCCCATACCCAAATATGAAACACATACACCACAAAACCCAATTAAATCACCATCTGTAACCTTCAAACAAACCTCCTAATTATAATCACCTCCAAAGAAACACTCAAAACAGATACACATATCCTCATATCACAGAACAATATAAACCAGCCGACATAACACAAAATGCAATAACACACTCTATCAATAACTGAATATGCTCACAACACATCATCTACTTAACATATGATATCAATATCCATTGCAAAACGTATCATATATGATCACTTACATGCACAAACATGCACATGCACTCAATGCCTCAGAAATTGAACATAAGTGCAGACACAGCACTCTGACCTACATAGCATCACCTACTCCTCACACAGGATGCCCCTCTGTAACCCATAACAACCCAATCACCTTGAAGCCCAAAATACAAACATACACAGCAGTCCACCCTGAAAAAAATCTATCAACAGCATCTGTCCACATCCACAGGCTCCAAACACACACCTCCTAGCATCCCAACATACCACATGATCCATTCTGTCCACATCTCTGCACCAAAATTTATGTGTCCTAAATTCTTACCTAGAAACCATGTACATACATATAAATTTTAAGATCTGAAAGCACACACGGCCAATAAATGGTGATACACAGTCCTACATCTTCTCAAACATATGAACGCATGTTCCAACAGTTCAGTGCCAAAAAAAAAAAAAAAATCATGGAACCAGCACTAACAAATTAAATACATGCATTGCCACAAAGGCACTCACCCAGCACAGATCAAGGAAATCACTCATATCCAATCATTACACACATGACAATCAAACATGGACACACAAGATGATTCATAGTGTCCTGCTCCACATCCTTTCCCTGATTCTTCATATGAAACACAAACGACCACCAAGTCCCAGTCCTAAGGCACAAGACACACGTACACTACATCACATACTTAGTCTGATGTTTGATATCTCCAGTCAGCAAGTTGTTACAGGCTATTGGTCTTGTGGGCTCTGCAGATAGAAGTCGAGGGATGAAAATGCAGATTTCAGGCACCTTTGTGTTCAAAATATAAGAGAACATAAAAGTGCAAAGCAGAGAGTACACTCCCTCCTATAAAACTCAGTAAGTGCTCAATATAGAGAAAACTCTTCAAATAGGACGACAGCCCTCTGTGATACCTCTTATGGACATGAAACTACTCTGGGACAAAAGAGGGTACCTCTAGGGGAGGATCACCACAAACAGACCCAAGTGACCCTCCATCTCAGCCTATGTAGATGTTGCCTAGCTGGGAGGACACACTGTTGTGCAATGTATGATCCCAGGCTAGGCCTGGACTGGTCCACCTGAACTCCCTGCAGTCATATCTCCCCCAATTTCTGAATAATTTCAGACGTCACAGTCTATGGTTACTTGGCCCTATCACCTTTGAACTGTGGCAACACAGTACATGTGGTGGACAGAGGACAGTAGAGGAAAAGTGCTCTCCATATGGTGACTGGGCAGCAAAGAGAGGCAAAGAGCGAAAGGAACTGGTGTCCAAATACCCATTCAGGGGCTCATCCCCAGTGACGTCATTTCCACCAACTGGGCCCCGCCTCATAAAAGGTGCCACTCCCCCCCAGTGAGCCATCAGGTGGGAAACAAACGTGTAATATATGAACCTATGGGGGACACTAAAGAACCATACCATCAGATTCCGCCCTTGTCCCCATAACCTCATGTGCATCTCACAGCATTCAGTACATCTCCAAGAGTCCCAATAGTCTCAACAGTTCCTGAATTGCTCAAAAGCCCTTCTCCAAAGCCACTTCTGACCCTCAAGGAAATTCAGTGAAACTGTACCCTGATTAAAAAGGCTTATATTCTGCTCTTTTGTCCTTTTACTTCATGAGCATGATTTTCTTTTCTCCCACACCCTCATCCCTGTCCTAATGACTAGCTGGAGAGTTAGTTAAAAACACTAACCTTTACACTGAGCACTCCCCCTTCCTAGGTCACAGGAAATGTCCAAATTCAAAGGAATTCACAGAGTTCTAGAGCAGAGTATGATGGGGATGAAAACCAGAAGCCCAAGCCTATAAAATGCAGGCTTCTCAGCAATCATGTTATCTTAGAGTCACAGGTCCCAGATGAACCAGTGACCACTGGACCCACATAAGATCCTCACAACACATGTTCCAGAAAAGGACATTTGTCCACACTAGTGAACTACCCTGGTGTCCACACGCCCAAGACAGAGGGAACAATTCCACATAACATGCTATATAAATTTTCACTGGGCAGTGCAAGCAAGATGAAATCAGGAGCTAGACATTCATTGTTCTGACATGTCGGCATGTTACAACATAAAGGCTTTTCTTCTCCCAACACTCTGATTCTTCAGTTTTTGGCTCTTTCAGAAGAAAGCAAAGCAGCAGAAGCAAACCTTTCGTACTTACTTTGGCTGTAATCCTCTGCAAAATGACAAGGAACTGAAACAAACTTCCAAGATACAATTGCAAAGGTGAAACACAAACATCCCAAAGGGAAGAACAGAAAACTTGCAAGTAGAATCTAAACAAACACAGCAGGGCAAATATTAAGTCTTGTGTTCCATGTGTGGAACTGGGGCACGTGATGGAGCAATATGGGTTCCAGGGGACTTGGGCATCCTCACCCCTCCAGCCTTGTCTACTGCAGGACCACTCCGTGGACCTGGCTGGGCTCACTGCCTGTGACTTCCCATGGCAGGTGTTTCATGTTCCTGGCATTGCTACATTCCTGGGGTCTCCAATACAACACTGGCCTCACTCTCACAGTTTAACAAATCACCCTTTCTGGGCCTGCTGGATGGGACTCTGACTGTGACACATAATTTCCTGACAACCAGGCTTTCCTGCAAATATCAGTATGACCCTCCAGGGCCCCACAACACTTGCAGTCTGCATGCCTGAGTCCAGTATCACATGGACAATGCCATGGTCCTCTGTCAATGAGAGCAGTAGCCAGGCCAGCCTAGACCACAGCCTCTGTATGCCTGTGTGCTGTTAGTTAAACAGGGAATGGATCCTGAAGTAAGGATTCCTAGGCTACCCTGGTACCCTGACATTCTCATCTCAAACAAGTCTTGCCCACAACGTATATATCTAGTGTATTAGTGCAAAGTATTTAGCGACGTTTCATGGCATTCATCTCTTTACCAACCACACATGTCTTGATCCCTACGAAGCCCTTTTTTTCTGGGAAATTTCCAAGTATTTCAAGTCTTCCCATGCTGTGTTGTGCTCCTGACTCCTACTATAAATCTGGCTCAAACCAGCTAGAAATATCCAGGCCACGTCCTAAATGATATGCTGCCTTGAAAGTTCCTTGATCAGATTAATTAGTCTGTGTTTTCAGGACCCTTTTCCTCACCTTGACATAGATCAGACAAACTCAGTAGAGGAGGAAAAGAGTATTTGGTTCATGTTCTCAGAGATCTCAGTCCAATGACTGCAAACTCCACAGCTCTAGAACCGAGGTGAGTCAGAATATCAAGGTGCAATGGTATGGAGCAGGAAAGCACATCAGGACATAATAATCACAAAGTGGGCAGAGAGGAGAAGTGAGGATACGATACTCTACTCACAGTACAAACTATGAACCCCCAAGGGATGCCCCCACTGACTGACTTCTTCTAGGCACACATACCTGCCTGCATTTACAACCCAGTAAATCTGTATCAATGGACTAATGCACTCATTAGGCGAAACCTTTCAAAACCCAATCATTTCACCTCTAAAGGTTTTTGCACTCTCTTATACATGAGATTTTGGGGGAATCTCACATCATAGCATAACGATCTGTAACTTTTGAATAAGATTTCCACGAATTCTATACAAATGGAAAATGTACACAAAATGTAGAGCAATACATGCTAGAAGTCACATGAGTGGCCTCTAATCCAGTTCCTAATAAGGTACTTACTTCGATCTCAATACCACATGGAAACAGCCTCTACTGTCTGCATTACTCCCCACTTTCTGGGGTCTGACTTCACATCAGCATCACCCACAAAGCTCTCTTTTACCACTCATGGTTTTCTCTAGCCTGCTGCTCCAAGCTCTTCCAAACCACTCCTGCAAAACCAACTCCAAAGCCTTCTGAACCACATGATCAGGTACAGTCACAGCAATGTGCACACTCTTGGAACCAATTTTCTGGATTAGTCAGCTGTCTGTCACAGTACAAAAATCTCTGAGGTTGACACGTTGAATGGAGGAAAGATTAACTTGGGATCATTGTTTAGAGGTTACAGTCCATGACTGCTTGGTCCTGTTGCTCTTAGGCCTGTGACGAGGAAGTACATCTTGCTGGAGGAAAACTGCTCACCTCAAGGTAGACAGGAAACAAGAGAATGAGAAGGAGACGGGGGGGGGGGCAAGAAAGAAAAATGTCCTAATATCCCATTCCCCATTGATATGATTTCTTCCCACTACATCCCACCTCCTGAAAGGTTCCACTCCCTCTCAACAGCACCATCCACTGGAGACCAAGCTTTTGACTCATGAGCCTATCCCATATGGAAAGAAACAATCCCAAGATCACACTCAGATCACCTTACTTACTCCATCCACCACTTCATGCAAAGAAAAAACCTGCTCAGAATTTTTCCCTGGGTCATATCCCAAAGGAAAAGTTGTCAAGGAGTCAGGCACAGTAAACTATAGGTGGGATCCAGGGAAGGAAGGAGGAGGCATTGTACGGTCTCCTGGAGGCCACCCTGATCACACAGTTAACTGATAGGTCACCTGCTCAATGGAAATGGAGAAAATGAGAAGGCTGAAATACCCTATCAGGAAAGCATGAAGCAGAGTGTGCTTCCCACTGAAATAGAATCCTGATACTTCAAGAAAGGATGGAGAACATTTCAAAACACGACCAAGTGGAACATGTCTCCCAAACAGAAAGCAAAATATGAACAGAACTTTGGAGACCCTTGGATGTAGTGACCAGCCCTGAAGCTTCAGGATTCCACAGGGAAGGGGTGCCCGATGTCCAGCAGCAAACACCACTCAGGGCATATCAAGTACTGGGGTACAGGTTCTGTAGGATTTCAGTAGCCTCACACTGTGGAGGCTGGTGTCTTCATCCACTAGCTTAGCCTCAGAGGAGCCAACTGCATTCTTGGCTGCCCAGCTGATTCTCAGAGCATTGGCATAGGACAGGTATTCTCCCATCTCACCTCCTGCCCAGGAAACCCCACGATTTTATGCCTGCTGCCCATCACAAACAAGAAACCTAATAAAAATTTCTGTTTTGTCCACCAAGTCCCACACAAGTGCTGAAGAGGAATCCATATGCCTATGGAATGACCACGGCTGAATCTATCTATCCACATGAGGAAAAGTCACAAATCAACATTCATGAGTGTTTTGGGCCCTCAAGAATGAACCAACCCAGTTAGGAGCAGTGGGTCAGAATGACCACAGTCAATGCATACACACAAGGATTCCTGATGCCCCACCCACAATCCACACAGAATCACCAACATATGAACTCATTGTTGCCTGAACATGTTTACTTCACACACATGACTCATCATACATCCTGAAAACACACACACACCCATGAGGTATGCTAGTAAATGCTTAATAAGATATCATCCAGCGGGACATAAAAAAAGTCTTGACTTTCAGTTTACAAGGTGTATCTAGTCAACCAAGACTAATTTCAACTTAACAACCAGATAACACTAAATACAAACACAAAAAGGGATGAGCCCCATCACTTACCACAACTAGTTCCAGCCCACACCAGCATACAAAGTATTTGTGCAAGCAATCAATTTGGCTGTCCCTGGGATAGGAACTTCAACTTCAATCCCAAATACACAAAGAAAATCACAGCACTATCTCCAGCAATAAATACACCTGAACACATGTACATCTGTTATCTATACCCTGAACAGATATAATGCCTGTTACTTCTGAACATAAGTGCAACTGCTCTCTGCACCCTGAACAGATGTTAACACTTGTTACTATATCAACTTTTACACAAAATACCCTATTCGTCCTAAATGTTCACATGTGTCATTCCTACAAAACAACAAAGAAATAAAACATGAGCCGGAAACATGTCTGTACAACAAACACGCTGCCCCCATACACACCATGAACACCCTACAGGCACACATTCTGGGAAACCAACAAGTATACAAACACTTGTCCCATGCACTACCCAAATAGACACACATGAAGTCCCACACTTCTCAAATACATTTCTCCACAACACCTCCATGCACAATGTACACAGCCTAGTTCCAAGCATACAATAAACCTCCCACATCTGTCAGAGCACACACCCCGTGAATTCAAGGACACTCTCAGCCACCAAAAACCTCTACTTCTCAAACACATGAGACTGAACACAAATACCAGGAACGCTCAGGCAACATCACACCAATCTTCAAGGATTACATTCCGCCATACGCACAAACACAACTCTTGAGCATCTTGTATATGCATAAACTCTAAATATGCACATCCACGATCCCATGAACATACACCTAAACACTCATGGGCATACACAGAAAACACAAAAACATTCATCTGGCATGCATGAGGCACAGTTCAATACCAGCACACACAAAAATACCAAACAAGCACTAATCTTTATACACAGTTTCCACACAAGAACTGGGAAACAGACACATGAATATTCCCAAAACTTCCCTAATACACTGCATAGTATTCTACATCCCCAGAAAGCAACCTGCCAAACATGCCACTCAAAATGTCTATATATGCTTATAAACATCACGACATTCCTCAAACAAATACACTCTGAATACTCCTATCATCCTCATTCCCAATGAAAAAATTTATAGAATGCAACCACTTAGTGATAAATCCACAAACCAATGTGCATGCCCAACACACAGGAACATCTCCAGCATATTATATAAAATACACATAAAACCACTTACAAATCCCGTATTATCACTGGCTGCAAGAATGCACTTCTTCTCCACCCCAATACTAAGAAATCACTTGGTTGCGCATCTCTAACACATAGAAACACAATTCCCACACCCCTCTTTGTAAATGCCTCACCTCTCCATCCCACACATACATCCCTACTTCCTAGTTGTATACAAGTAAGTTTCTCATCAATATACACATGGCCACAGAAAATACACATCAAAACTGCCATGTCCCTTAAGTACACATACACTCGAACATTCTTCCTTCTCACTACTGTTGCTCATTCATGTAACAAACACTGATACAAACAAGTGAGCACCTCTGGGGTGTGCTAGTTAATTCAATCTCCATATACATGTACCTCTCCATAAGCATCGCATCCCTACAGGATTAACCGGCACACACAATATACAAATACTCCCAAATAGGTAGTACCTTACACTACCATCGTACACAAGAACACAAACTGCCAACACAAGAAACAACTCCCCATCAAAAATGCAGAATCCTACTAACTGCCACACCACAATCACATATATTTATCCTACTCCTACAAAAAAGTACTCTCAGACCTGGCCTCAGACACTCAAGTACATATACATGAAGAGGATTACCAAAAATAAAAACAAACCCACATAACCAAACACCATGTCCTGAATGTAAAAATACTCCTATACGTCCCAATTATGTCAATCACTTTGCAAAACCAGAGAAATATACCCAAACATGATCCTTAACCCTGCTCATGTGCACAAACACACATTTATTTCCAAAATTACCATCCTGCATGCACACACGCCAGTCTTCAGGGGCAAAACAAACAAACAAAAAAACCACAGGGGAAATATTACAAAATCCAGATCACGAACACCTAACCTCAACTCTCTTGAGTTTATCGTCCCACCCTCCAAATACACACAACCCTACAAAGTCTCACAAAATCAGTCAGGACTCTCCCTTAGTCTCAAATTACAACCACTCACCACCAACCGCAATTCTGAATACACAGCAGATTCTCATCAGTCACTTGAAAACTAAACAAACCCCAAGCTCTGAAGGCATGTCAACACATGAGGGGCACCACCACCCCACAAAAGGAACAGTGACAACCCCTCATGCCCTCTGAATTCCTACCATCCCTACAAGGACAAGCACACCATCTCATTTTCTCTTACAAATAACCTCCCATTGATCATCATGCCTTCAAAATGAAAGGAAAACTTCCTGCACCCAGAAACACCGACGAGGGCCTCCCACTAACCCGCCAACACACACCAGAGCATGCCATCCATTTCCCGTGTGCGATCCATGAACGCCACACAATTTAACAACCAAATCTCAATCTCTTTATTGCAGAACGACTGGAGGGCAGACGCTTCTCATCCGGTCATCGAGTCCATTTTCCACACTCTTCCGCCGCAGCCAACTTGCGACTGCACGTCCACCGGGACGCGACCACAGCAGAAGGGCCAGAGCGGCTCGGTCGTCCCTTTTGCAAAGTCGCCAGCGCCACCGGACAGGACTGTCCTTCTGCCTAAGGACGCGGAGGCCGCCGACATCTCCAGCACGCACCGTCTCCCGGGGACGAGGAGAGGCCGTCCCAACTCCACGGACCTCGACCCCGGTCACCTCCCTGCAGACCAGACGCCGCTGCTCGCTCACCGCGGAGGCTCCGCTCAGCGCCGCGGCCACGGGCTGCCAGGGACGCCGACCGAGAGGCTCCGCGCTCGCACCGCCTTGGCGACCGTCTGCTCGCGTCCAGTACAGGAGGCGCGGGGCCGCGCGGGGCCTGGTCTGGGCGCCGCCCGCTTCCAGGTGAGAACCCGCCGCGGGGCGAGAGCGCCCGCGCGGACACACGACGGGGAGGCCCGCCGCCCGGGAAGGAAGATCCGCGCACGACGGACCGGGGAGGGAGAGGCACGCGGGTCCAGTACCTCTGGGCTGGGAACCACTCTGGTCGCCGCCACGGGAGCCGCGCCGTCCGCTGGGGAACCGCCACCCGCGCTCGCGCTATGCTTCGCCCCGCTGCAGCCGCAACCGACGCTGGACCGTTGGACGGCGGCCCGCGAGCGCCACAGCGCCTCCAGACGAGCGCGTGCGCGTGCGCGAGGGCTACAGCAGCGGGAAGCCGGGTGCGCCTGCAGGACCTGATGGCGGTGCGTCGGGGTCCGGGAGGTGTGGCCTGCAAAGGGGCTCCTCCTAGGGGAGCCTCGGGCTGCTCCTTCCTTCAGCGAGTGCACCTGAAATGACCTCCCTGATGTTCACTATTACACACCTACCGTGCCTGCATTGGAGACCGCCCTGGCTGCAGCCTTGCAAGCTCTCTACCCTGAAGCTCATGCTCCTCATTTTGAAAGCACTGTTTTGACCCCCTTTGCATTATGTCCGTTTGATTCGTGCTCACTCGTCCAAACATCAGCGTTTGCTGTCCTCTACTCCATGTGTAGGTTCCTTGAAAAGCAGTTCTGGAAAAGGATTTTTAGATCTGGGTGACACTCTAAAAGTTTCATTCCTTGATTTTTGCCCTCCGCATTTACTGTACTCATCCTATGATTTCACACGGAGATCCACCCAATGTATATGGATGCTCAACTCTTTTCTTTGAATATTTTTCTTATATGTTTAATGAAGACCTGGCAATGGTAACAAATTTCAGTAGATAGCAATTTAATCATATTCTTTTTCTCCTATAATTTTAGTTTTTGAATTTGTACCATGGATTCACTTGACCTGGTATACATTGGAAAAAGATTTCACTCCCTTGATTCTACTTCTTGGAATTGGGTAATTAATATCGCTCCCCTCCAGAGGATAGTGTGGAAGACATGTCAAACGTGACACTCCCATCGGCCTCATGGTGTACACACCTAAAAGTTCTTCACAAGGCAGTCAGGGACTTTGCCATTCCTCCATGGGTCCCTGATTAGTTGGACCTCCACGTTTAGAAATATTTTTTCTCAGTGATCACTATTAGCTCAGGAATTTACTTCACCAATGGTCAGATGATAGGACTGAAGGATATTTCACTGCTCCTTCTCATGGACACTCCATTGCTTGATTCTTTCCTACTGTATTTACTGTGATGGGTGTATTCTTAGATATGGGAAGATTTCACAGTATGAATGAATGCACAGATGTTTTCTTTGAATATGTTTGTTACACCTTTAATCAAGGCTTCACATTGACCAATTTCATCAGAACATTTCACCTTCTCCCTGTTTGAACTGTATGTCATTCTTTCAGTTGGCATACTTTTTTATTTTTTACATACTTATTTCATTTATTTTTAAGCTACAAGTTTATTCCTCCCTCCCCCATCATTTTTAAAATTTCTATTTTTACAGGCTGCGTTTTGATTCTTTGTACACAAATGGAGTTCATCTTTTCATTTCTATGGTTGTACACAACGTAGATTCACACCATTCGTGTAATCATACATGTACATAGGGTAATAATGTCTGTCTCACTCTACTATCTTTTCTTCCCCCAGTCCCTCCCACCCCATTTGCTTCTATGCAACCCCAGTTCCTCTTTCTTTTCTTATTCCCCTGCCACCCCCCCATTATGTATCATCATCCACTTATCAGAGAAAACATTCTGCCTTTGGTGTCTTTGGCATTCACTTAGTATAATACGCTCCGACTCCATCCATTAACCAGCAAAGGCCATAATTTTATTCTTCTTTAAGACTGAGTAGTATTCCCTTGTGTATATATACCACAGTTTCTTTATCCATTCATCAGTTGAAGGGTATGTAGGTTGGTTCCATAATCTGGTCATTGTGAATTAAACAGCTGTAAACACTGATGTGGCTGGGTTACTGAAGTATGCTGATTTTAAGTCCTTTGTGTATAGGCCAAGGAGTGGGATATCTGGGTCAAATGGTGGCTCCATTCCAAGTTTTCTGAGGAATCACCATACTACTTTCCAATTTGCAACTGTACCAGTTTGCAACTCCAGCAGGAATGTATGAGTGTGCCTTTTTCCCCACATCCATGCCAACACTCATTATCGCTTGTGTACTTGATAATAGCCATTGGAATTGGAGTGAGAGGAAATCTTAGGGTAGTTTTGATTTGCATTTCACTAATTACTAGAGAAGATCAGCACTTTTTCATATTTTTGTTGATCACCTGTACATCTCCATCTGTGAAATGTCTGACCAGTTCCTTAGCCCATTTATTGATTGGATAATTTGTATTTTTGATATAAAGTTTTTTAAGTTCTTTATAATTTTTGAAGATCGGTGCAGCAGCTTTGTAAAGCAGTATGGTGATTCCTCAGAAAACTTGGGATGGAACCACCATCTGACCCAGCTATCCCACTCCTCGGCTTACACGCAAAGGAATTAAAATCAGTATACTACAGAGATACAGCCACATCAATGTTCATAGCTGCTCAGTTCACAATAGCCAGATTGTGTAACCAACCTAGATGTCCTTCAATTGATGAATGGATAAAGAAACTGTGGTATATACATACAATGGAATATTACTTAGCTATAAAGAATAATAAAATTATGGCATTTGCAGGAAAATGGATGAAATTGGAGAATATAATGCTAAGTGACATAAGCCAACCTCAAAAAACCAAAAGACTAAGGATCTCGCTGATAAGTAGATGATGACACATAAGGGGGGTGGGGGGGCAAGAATGGAGGAAGGAAGGACTGTATAGAGGGAAAAGAGGTGTGGGAGGGGTGGGAGGGTTGTTCTTTTGAGATTTGCTACCCATGTGCATTTATATCCTGGTCTGAAGCAGTCTGATACAGTGGAGGAACAGGCAGTTGCTTATATTTTGCTCCAAATATCTATGGGGTGGCCTGGCATAGTGCTTGATATCACCATAGTAAGGATTAATTCTTAGAACTAAGTATCAACAGGTCACTGTTCTAATTTATATCCATTTTCTTGGAGGAATGATAAGATAAACACAATTATAACAAACATGAATTTTAATACTAAGATCCACTTCAGAAAGCAAAAGTCTGAAGATTAAAGTCAAAGCAGATATATTTGATGGTGAATTGAGTAGAATCATCCGAAGTATGAGATCATGAGTGTTTTTCTGATATATGAACATACAAAAATACATACACATACACACACACACACACACACACACACACATATATATATAAATGAAAATTTGAGGCCACCAAAAACATGGGGGTGGATGTGCACAGAGAATAAAACTGCCTTTAAGTGGAAGTGAACAGGATACCACACAAAAACTCCTTAACACAGGTCTTTTTTAATTTTGTAAATTTCTGCAAAAATATCAAACAGCCATATTTTTTTCCAGTCAAAACACAGGATGTTATTCTTTCTATCTATCTATCTATCTATCTATCTATCTATCTATCTATCTATCCATCGATGTGGATATCTGTAGATCTATCTGTCTAGCCCATCTATCTTCTCTACATATTTTTAGTGAGAGAACTTGGGACTGAATAAAAACAAGATGTTGCTTTTTGAAATCATTGCTTGTAGAAAGGATTTAAAGTGATTTTTAGAATTAGAATAGATGTGGTAATTATATGCCTTTTGCAATCTGACTGGTTCAGCTTGCATACATATCTAAACAAAAGATGAAGTGAACTCATTTAGGTGAATAGCTTAGAATTCATATCCTGATCTCAATGAAGTCATGGAGCATCTAAAATGTATTTTTTAATCTAAAATGTCTTTTTTAAAATTTGTTTTTGGTGGGGGAATTAATATATGATTTTTTTCTATCACTGTCAGTCATGCTTTGTCTGTAATAAAAAATAAAAATGTGCTAAACCACCTAGGAAAATGGTGGGCTGCTTTCACATAGCTAAAAGAAGAGGAAAGCTCATGAAAGAAGCATGGGATGTGACTGTAGGTTTTGAATACAGTTATTTTGTAAACATTTGGAATGTTTCCCAGTTTAGTTAATGAGGTAGCCATTTGCTTGTCTGAATGGTCTTTGAAAAACCTTCTGTTTAGTGAAAGATATTTCCTTGTTGCTGCCAGGTAATTCCTAGCACCAAGGATATTTGGAGAAAACAGATCCAGTCTGAATGGCTGGAAGGAGAGAGATTCTTTAATCATCTAAATTGATCTTCTTTTCTTTTCTCATCAATCTTTATAAAGGATGGACACAACAGAGGACCAGAGACCAGTCTTCACAAGTGTCCATTTTCCATTATACTGTAAACACTTTCCAATCAGCTTCTTAGTAACGAGTAGACTTTTATCAATCATTCTCTTAACCAAGCATATCAGTTGCCAAGTGTTAGAGCCAGCTTCTTCCACCTGGTCTGGTTTAATACCTTTTTGATCATAGACTACATTTCTTCCTGACTCCAGTGATTTCTCAAAACTGCTGTTGAATCATCAATTGGACCTCTGCTTTAACTTTGCCACCTGCTTCCTTCATACTATATAGTGGCCTAATGCCCTATAAATGTGGACCAGTATTTTACTTTAAATCTCTTTATCCACATATCCATGATTCTTCCCTGTTTGCTTTCAATTATCCCAGTAAAATTTCCAGCTTTCCACCTGGACCAGATTTCTCAAGCTTACCAAATGCTCAGCCTTCCATCATTTCAACAGCCAACCTCACAGCCTCAAGAATGTTTTCTTTATATAAAAAGTATAATAGTAATTCCCCCTAAAATAAAGTTTCCAACATTTTAAAATCAGATATAAATCATGATCCTCATGTGCACATAAACATTATTCTACTTATATTTGCATGGATCAGGTACAGATTTCTATGTCTGGACTGACTTATTTGAGTAATTAATATGACCTTATTTTTCTATTTAATCACTGTTTGACCTTTCCATACTGTCAATTCCCTCCAATTCCAATGTCTTAATCCATGGATTGTAGGTGGACACCAAGAAGGTGGGGATAGAGGAAAATCTAATAAGGATGTAAGATAAAAAAGAATACAGGGAGAAATGTTGAATTATATTAAACAGAGAAATGTAAAATGTCATAGCTCCTTTGGAAAAGAGTTTGGCAATTCTTCAAAATGTTAAATACAGAATTACTCTGTAATCCAGAAATTATATTCCTAGGTACATCCTTAAGAGAATAAAAACATATGTCCACCCCAAAACTTGTATATGAATGTTCATAGCAGCATTATTAATAGTAGCAGAAAAAATGAAAACCACCCAAATGCCCATTATTGGATGACTAGGTAAGCAAAACGTGGTATTAATAAAATGTATCATTATTTAGATGTAAAAGCAATGAATTATTGATACGTGCTAAGTGTGGATGAAAACTGAAAGCATTATGCTAATGTAAAGAATCTACACCCCCAAATCCACATAATATCTCCTATCTTTTATATTAAATATCCAGAATAGGCAAATTTTTAGACAGAGAAAGTAGTTGTCTATGGTTGGGGAATACAATGGAAAATGGGAGTGATTGCTAATAGGTTGGGAAAATATCCTAAAATATATTATGTGGATGGTTACACAACTCTATGGGTATGCTTGAAACCATTGTATTGTTTATTCTAAATGGGGAATTTTATGGTGTGTGAATTACATCTCAACAAAGTCACTAAAAATTAGAGAGGAGAGGTTTAAGATTTAGAGAATTAAACTTACTTTTGAGAAAGTGAAAGAAAAGGAATGAATGAATATGTAGGAAGGATTTTTATTTTAAAAGTGAAATTCACATGACATGAAATTAGCCATTCTGTAGTGAACAATTTTGTGGCAATATTGTGAAACCATCACCTCTATTTACTTTAAAAACATTTCTTATCACCACAAAAGGAAACCCTATACACAATATGCAGGTGTGTCCCATTCCCCTGTCACTCAGGGGGATGGCAACCTGTTATCTGCTTTATAACTCTTCATGATTTTGTGTCTGGCTTTTTCACTTTGCATATTTGCAAGTATTATTCATGCCATAGCATGTACCAGTAATTCGTTCATTAGTTTTTTCAAGATGAATAATGTTCTCATATATATATGCTACAAGCTTTTTTAAAAAATTATTTATCTGTTAATATGTGAATAGACATTAATTTTTTTAGACCTTTTGGCTATTGTGAATATTGCTACTTTGAAAATTTATATATGTGTATTTGAGTCCTGGTTTTCAATTCTTTTAGGTATATACCCAGGAATGGAAGTGCAGGGTAATGTGATAATTTTATGTTCAAGTTTCCTAAAGAACTGCCAAACTTTTCTCATAGTGGCTAAACCATTTTGCATTTCTAAGAGCAACATATAAGAGTTTTATTTTTCCACATTCTTTTACCATCTCTTGTTATTTTTCTTTTGTTAAATTATATCTATCCTAGTCAATATGCTGTAATATGAGTTTTCTTTTCCTAATTACTAATCATGTTAAACATATTTTCGTATTTTATTGGACACTTGTATATCTTCTTTGAAGAAGTGTCTATTCATGTCTTCTGTCATTTTAATTTGGGTCATTTGTCTTGCTGTTGTTGAGTTCTAAGAGTTATTTATATTTTCTGGATACTAGATCCTTATCTAATATATGATTAGCAAACATTTTTTCTGTTTTGCTTTTGATAAGGTAGACATGTTTCATCCATTTTAGTGAGAAAACAAATGAAGAAAATAGGTTGAAAAAATTAATTGAAAATTGCGTTAGTATCTGAGTTATTTTCTAGACATAGGCATAGAATTGAACAGATGCAAGCACATACACCTATTTAGAACCTCGAATTTCCTATGGGATTTGTTTCAGCATCACTAATCATCAGTAAAGTCAAATTAAAACCACTGTGAGATATCGCTTCATAACAGATTAACTGTTCCAAAAGACACGAGAGAACAAGTACTGGTGTAATTGTGGAGAAAAGTATACCCTAGCACACTGTGGGTGGGCATGTAGATTGGCCTGGGCATTGTGGAAAACAGCATGGATATTCCTAAAGAAATTAAAAATGGAATTGTCATGTGACCCTACAATGCATTTTATGGGTACATACCCAAAGGAAAGGAACTCATCACTTGCAAAGATATCCATACTTCCAAGTTCACTGCAGCATTATTCAAAATGGTCAAGATATGTAAATAACCAAAGCATCCAGCAGTAGATAAATACATACAATTACATTTATCTGGAAGTTTTTTATGTATACGTATAAGGAGGTATGTAGGTATACACATGCACACACACAGTGGAATTTTATTCAGCTCTAAAAAAGGAAGAAATCCTGACATTTGTTACAATATTAACACACCAGAGGGACCGTATGCAAGTGAAATAAGCCAGACACAGAAAGCAAAATACTTTAGAATCTTAAAAAACTTAGGTCAAGTATATAAATATAGAAAATTAAAACGTGATTATCAGGGTTGGGTAGGGGAAGGGAATGAGGACTCAAAGGACTCAAAACAGTAACTATGTAAGTTGAACAAGTCTAGAGATCTAATGTATGGCAGGATAGCCTAGTTTGCAATAGTGTACTATATTCTGGATATTTTTCTAAAAGAGTAGATTATAGTTGTTCTTACACATAGGAGCAGGGGATAGGGAAGTGGGTAACTGTGTGAGGTAATGCAGGTGTCAATTTGTTTCACTTTAGTAACCATTATACTATATATGTATTGTTGTGCCCAAAGACTTGAGACCCCACAAGGACCACCAGAGACCACGATCAATGCAAGCAGCAAAGAGTGATTTATTAGCAAGTTCGAACCTGGTCCTCTGCATCCTTAACCAGTGACGCTAAGAGAGGCCCCGAGCCCTCGTTAGCAGGGTTTTTATAATGAAAGGCAAGTAGTTTTACAGTGTTCTTTTAATTGGTTAACATTTGAACAGCTAAACATTAGTCCTCCTCTGGTTGGGTCTGGCCAATCTATTTGATTCTCATTGGGTCCTGCCAGAACTGAACGGTCCTAGTGGAAGAAGGCAGGAGGGAAGGGGTGAACTATGCAGGAGATGAGTCGGGGCTAAGCCCTGCTCCCCTCCTTCATGGATAAGGTCTCCAGGCAACCGCACATTCCTCGGACAAATATCTCTTAACAACCTTGGAAAGCACAGGGGCCCAGCAGTCCTGTTTGTCCTTGAGACAGTTAGCAGCACAGATACCACCCTGCTCTCAATATCCCCCCTTTCCAAGAACATTTAGAGAGCCAATCTTGGGTCTCTATTGTTCTAATTCTTGCTGCTTAATGGGCTGATATTGGGCCTTTAGCACCATTAGCTGTACTGTATTTATTCTATCTTTAACAAAGCAATTAACTTATTGATTATACAAGGTCCTATAGTTAAAGCTATTAACAACAATATTAGGGGTCCCACTGTATCGGACACCAGAGTAGTTAACCAAGGGGAAAAATTGAACCAGGATTCAAACCAGTTCTGACTAGCTTCCCATTCTTTCTTTCTGTTTGTTAGTCCTTCTCTGACTTTTGCCATGGATTTCCTCACTACTCCAGAATAATTAGCATAAAACCAACATTCTTCTCCCAGAGCTGCACATAGACCTCCTTGCTTACAGTCTTTAAAGGCAGGTAAATTTGGTAATTAATGAGCTCTGGAGATCCTTGACATTTCATTCTTCCAGGGGCAGTCTCCAACTTCCAAAGGCAGATGGCTTCATGGCTTCATTTCCTCAAATTGACCCGATTCCCTATTTCTACACTAACTACCTGTCCTTAATTCTGGCTTCATTCGCCCCTTTAGCTTTAGGAACTCCTAACTGCTGTAAGGAAAAGAAAGGGAGCGTCGATCTTTCTGGCTGCTTGGAAGCTGAAAGGGGGCAGCGAGGGGCAAGCAGTTTGGAGTTCCCTTTCTTTAAAAATCGGGTCAATCGAGGGGTCCAAGGTAGAAGTCTGGTTGGGGAAGAGGAGGTTGTAAACTCATCTGGGGGTGGGTGCTTCTATGATAGAAGAACAAAAAGACATGAGTACTGAAATGAGATTAGTACAAAGTAAATGTTGCAGCATCTGAAACATGCCACTGAGTATCATGAAAATGACAGAAGTCAATCTCTCACCAGGAGGTGGAAGAACTGAGAAATTGTTCCCATAACTAGGCCTAGCAAAGGCTGGAGAGGACAAGGCCTTTGTTTGGGGACTTTAACATTGTCCAGGTTATCAGGAATGTAAACAAAATATTTAACTCTTAATGTCATTGAGGTCCCCAGAAAATGTAGTTAAGCTACTTAATGTCATCTGATTTTTGTAAAATATCCCTTTATTGGTATAACCTGGGTTTAGTAGAGATCTCTATACTTCTGTTACTTAGGGATAGATAATCCTAAGAGCAAACATAGATAAAGCCTACCTGTGACTGTAGGCCTTAAACTGACTAAAATCTTCTGACTCTGGCAGTTTTCCTTGATAGTTATCAGGCACATTTGCCTAAGAATCTTTCTTTTGTAGCTTCTACTCTTAATTTTAGTGGGTTAACACAAGTGTACATCATAAGTTACTTTTAACTATTATTTCTTTTAAATGCCCAAGAATGGCTATATTTTGGTTTTAACTGTTTTGCTGGGTGTCCAAGACCAAGCTGGTCAAATTGACCTTGTTCCTGTCTTGTTAAAGAGTCAGCTGAGTTTCCACAGGGGCCACTTATAGAGAACTTAAGAGCAGCTTCTTAGCTCCATTAGTGCCATTGGTTAGGCAGGGTCTTCTCGATGAGGTGGCTTTCCTTGAAAGCATTAGGGGTGTCTCCCTTTTTCCATGACCCTCCTCTGCAGCAGATGCACTGAGCAATTCTCATCCTCTAGTCTCAACAATCTCCTTGATCAGGAGGTTGTGTGACCCAGAGTTGCAGCGCTCCTTAGAGAAGTCCTCTTATTCCCTGGGTTCAGGCTGACTTTGAGGGCAAGATACTGTTTTTTTTTTTTTCTTGGCCTCTGTATTTAATTCCAATTTCTAAGTTTGATCTTAATCATCCAGCAAGCCAGTCTCACCAGTCATACAGTAAGAGTACTGGGCTTTAACTTTAATGTCCATAACTTTACAGTCACTTACCCTTTAATTAAAGTACTACCACATACTATCTGTTTTGAAGGTGATGGCCTATTATCACAAGTTACCTAGGTTGTATGTTCTGGAAGCAGCTACTTCTGCAAAATAGTAACAGGCAACAGTTTTACAAAATGAAATTAGCAAGAGTAAAAGCATATTTAGCTTGTATAATAGTTATCTTGAATTTTGGCTGAGTTCTACATTATATACCCTATTTGAGATCACAGTAATCTTTACAACAAACATCAAACTTTTGAGCACAACTTTAAATGAGTTAAAGTCTGGCTTACTTTGGAGTCATTCTAACATGTAGCAGGGTGAGGCAGAGCCTTATCTCAGGTAAGGCAGGGCTCTTCACAAGTCTTAAGTAAAATGTTCTAATCCTAAAACTAATTTTTGCCCCTTTTGCCATGACCAGCATGACCAGATTTTCAAGTTCAGTGAGGGTCAAAGGAGTATTAGAAAATAAAGGTTTATAAACACAGATTTTGAAGATTAAGCTGAGATCAGATGGAGCTCTGTTCTCTGATGGAAATGCAGATCTAAAGAGTTATGTTAACAACATTTATACATGTCTTATTATTAGGTTAAAGACTATGTAAGCATTATTCTTTGTTTTCAGGAGAGTTACAGAGACTAGACCATCTACATAACTTTTCCCCACAACTGCAAAGTACAATGTTAGGAACTCCGTGTAGCTCTCAAAGAAGTCCACTGTCCAAAGTTACTGTAAGGTAGGCAGGAACTAGAGAAGGGAACTGATGAAACACTGGTTATCTAGCAAAACAATTTCTTTCTGCCCAAGAGCTGTGTGCCTGATATCAATGTAAGAGCTGATAGGACTCCTGTACAGAGCCTCCCCAGGGAGGCTACTGCCACAGCAGTTAGGCATCTTGTGCTCCTACACAGGAACACTCCCAGGCACCAGGCATGCTACAGTCATGAAGTCAGGGACCCCAATCTCAGTCATTGTTGTCCCATTTTTGCTATAGTGCATTATACTCTTTCTTAAATGTCATTTTAAGAAGTTTACATATATTGATTTCTGAGTCCATATGAACATTAGTTAACACAGTCTAACATTATATCCAAAACAGGAATCAATCAAAGAAAGGCTGAGAGAGTTTTTAACTTTTCTTTTGTGTAGTAAAATGCTTTCACCTTCTACAATATGAACCTTTAAACAAATCAGGCTGTCACTAACTCTTAGATATACATTTACATTTAAATTTTTGTCTCAGTGAATTAAGTAACCAATTTTACATATACCTTACTGGTAATATGTCCCATAATAGAAAATTAAATGATAGAAATAAATCCCCAATAAAATGTACTCTTTAAGTTTAATATTACCAGTACAGACAAGTTTATTCTGGAGAATAGCAGATTGACAAATTTCCTGCTTTAAAAACTTGTATACCTGGAAAATATGAATACATTTAATATACAAGGAGTGACCATTTCACAATTACCTTGACACTTTAATCTTACTAAATTCAGTTTTTAAAGAAAAATTTAGACTCTGTAACATAGTACAATACTCTTAACAGTTGTTTAACCATAATTGTATAAACCCCAATTTTTAAGACTAATTGTTTTAAAGAATAAAACTTAATAGACACAGAGTTAAGAGTAAATTAGTGTTTCTAAGAAATCCTTGTTATTTTACCATGTAATTTTACCATATAGATTAAACTTTGGCTTATATCAGAACATTAGTATTTCACCTTAGGAAAAATCTTAAATAGCTTTAGCTGTCTCACATACACACAACCAACTTAGTTACACACAGACTTGTTGAAACTTGCCCTTTACTTACACACAGACTTCCTTAGCACTTACTTAGACCCTCATGTATTCCATCACACAGGCACTTTCTTACCCAGAAACATTTTCTTTTCCTTTCTATTAAATATATTTCCAAACCCAGAACCTTTTATTCTCTCTTTCCTATCTGTTGACCCCTTTTTGTCCACATTCTGAAACAACTCTTATGAAATTTTTGAATTTAGACAAATTACTCCAATTTAACAAGATAAAATACTTTGTGGTTTATAGTACTCTAACTGAAACACAGTGAAAGGGGAGATGGTAACTCTAAATCCAAATCTAAGAGCTCCTTGGAGCTTTGCAGAACTGGAGGGGGAGCAGGGAGAAGTGGTAAGGGAGCAGATGGAACGCTTACCCTCCGAGTTGAGTTTTTATCTGTTAGAACATAACTCTTAATAACCTTGTTTTTAGTAATGACACAAAGCAATTTTAAACCCTTTTTAATTTACCAACCTATGAAACCACCAATAATGTTTAAGTATGTTACCCCATGTAATTTGAGGAGTTAAAAGTACTTGATGTTATTTAACAATGAGCATTTTAACTTTGCAAATTAATCAGATGTCACCAACAAACACATTTGAGTAATCCCATACATGTTAACTCTAATTCACTTATTCTGTAAAAATCAAGATATCAGACAAGTGTCCTGAACAGTATTTGCTGTCTCTTTCCTGTTGAAGAAAAGTCCTAGAAACAATTGATATTAGACATTGTTTAACATCAACATTCCATTAGTTTGACCACCTAGAGACTTGCGAGTTATTTCTAAAGACATTTTACTTTTATTAGTTTACCCAATTTAAATTGAACCCTTTTAAATCATGTGAATAAAAGTATTTGGATCCATTTTTAAATTTTAATTTTAGGAGCACTCAGTTTTGATACAGACAAAACATGACATTAGCACGACATAAAAATAATACAAAATCAAAGGCCTTGTAACTTTATAGGTGAATCTCCATTGCAATGTAACAGATGTTCAAAAACTCTAGTTGAATAAAAATAGAACTGATCAAAAAGAAAAAAATCATTAACCTAGGTATGCAGGATCAAAATTATGAGCTCAAAAATACAGCATTAGAGAAAAACAAAACAAAACAAGAATCCTAGAGAATGAGTTGGTTCTGTGTAGCAGCTCAGAAGTTTAAAATGGACACCTTTTTTTTTTTTCTTTTTTTCTTATCTTCAGGTTACCCCCCTTTCCCGCTGAGACTGCTGCAGTCTACATTCCAATGCAGGCTTCAGCAAGGCCAGGCAGGGGGGAGGGAGGATCACCCAGGACTTTTTAACCCTTTTTCTTCCTGGTTGAGAAATCAGGTTAGGTTTGAATGCAGAAAATCACAAAACATTATTTCTTACTACTTTTGAGGAATGGAGCTGCTGAGCTCTCTGCCTAGGGGGATTGGAGTAAACAAATCTCTCAGGAACAAGGAGAAGGACTGTAAAGTACCCTGCAATGAGTATCCCTAAGCCTAAGATCGAATTAACACAATGAAGAATTTAATAGAAGGCAAGAGTAAAGACCATATAGTACAATACACAAACAGACAGACACGTAGCATGCTAAATCAAAAATTGGCTAGCTGGTACTTTGTCAACAAAAACAAACAATTTCCAATTATATCAAAGAGTTGCCCAGGCACAACACAATGCCCAAATGGGGCAAAGAGTTAACCAGATGCGACAAGTCACCCAAATGCAGCACAGAAGCTGCCCAGATGCAGCGCAAAATCTGCCCAGATGCGGCGCAAAAGCCGCCCAGATGTGAGAGTCACTCAAATGCGACAGAATCGCCCAGATGCAGTGCAAAAGCTGCTCAGATGTGACAGAGTCACCAGATGCAACAAGTCACCAGAATGCAGCACAAAAGCTGCCCAGATGCAGCGCAAAATATGCTCAGATGTGACAGAGTCACCAGATGCGACAAGTAGCCAGAATGCAGCACAAAAGCTGCCCAGATGCAGCGCAAAATCTGCTCAGATGTGACAGAGTCACCAGATGCGACAAGTCACCAGACGGGTCGAGGGGACGTCTCCCGAGACCCTGCTGGGGTCCTATAGCGTGTCTGCCAGGACTATGCCAGCCCAGAACCAGAACCTGCAGGCAATCCAGACCAGAAAACACACAGCAATGCCTTACTCACCGGCCGAAGGTGTCACTTATGACTCTATGATCAGGTGTCTGGGTGGGCTTGGGGCATCCCGGGCAAGCCCCCATATGTTGTGCCCAAAGGCTTAAGACCCCACAAGGACCACCAGAGACCACGATCAATGCAAGCAGCAAAGAGTGATTTATTAGCAAGTTCGAACCTGGTCCTCTGCGTCCTTAACCAGTGACGCTAAGAGAGGCCCCGAGCCCTCGTTAGCAGGGTTTTTATAATGAAAGGCAAGCAGTTTTATAGTGTTCTTTTAATTGGTTAACATTTGAACAGCTAAACATTAGTCCTCCTCTGGTTGGGTCTGGCCAATCTATTTGATTCTCATTGGGTCCTGCCAGAACTGAACGGTCCTAGTGGAAGAAGGCAGGAGGGAAGGGGTGAACTATGCAGGAGATGAGTCGGGGCTAAGCCCTGCTCCCCTCCTTCATGGATAAGGTCTCCAGGCAACCGCACATTCCTCGGACAAATATCTCTTAACAACCTTGGAAAGCACAGGGGCCCAGCAGTCCTGTTTGTCCTTGAGAAAGTTAGCAGCACAGATACCACCCTGCTCTCAACAGTATCTTATTTCATCATGTTGTATATCTGAAGTGCACTCTGTAAAATTTAGAAATCATGAAAAATAATTAAGTCCTCCATCGTAAAATAGGAACTGATTCATTGGCACATAGTAAAAACCAATGCAGTTATTTACAAAACAATCTTCCAATCCATTGTTCATCTTCATTAGAACTTTTGGATTATCTTGCAATTAACTGTCATTAGACTACAGCTTTCATAAAGAATCTTGACTCTTTCATAAAGAATCCTTTACCAAGTCATTCTGCCTATATCTCCATTAGGTTCCTGAATATAAGTTCCTAATCTCATTGCAGTATGGTAATTCTGAGGTAGTATGTGAAGTAAAGATTAAAAATATTAAAGTTGCAGACAATGTACAAAGTGCCATTTTTTCCCCATTTACAAGGCAGAGAATCAATAATTTATGACTGAATGTCTCTGTTTCTCCTTGAGGACTTTATGAGAGAAAGGCAACGTGTTTTTACTTTTTTCTTTTCTTTTTTTTGCTTTAGAACACAAATTATAAATCAATGAAGGTTAAAAGTTCAACAGGATAAGGAGTTCAGTGAATCCCTGGAGCACCACACTGACATTCCAAGATAGAGCTAGTAAAGGTCTTCCTTTCTTGATGCCACCTTCAAAAGGATGCATTATCAAAATGTCACCTATTTGGAATATGCTTCTTACTCTGTCCATATATTGGTTTCTCAGGGTTCCATGGAGATTTGTAACTGGCTTTCCATAATTTCAGTGGCTTGTTTTCCTTGGAGGAGGTCAGCCAGATGCAAAATTAACTGTCAGTGACTGACTTGAATACTGGTCACCTGCTGTTTTAAGATCCTTACAGTGGTATTTGCCAAAATACACCCAAACAAACACATAGCAAATTGATCTGATAAATGGTCTGAAGGCTTTGGATATTCTTATTTAATACTTGCCTTGGGTAAAATAACTATCATTACTGCATTTTCACTATCTTTATCATGAATGTTGTGATAATATCATAATCCTAGAGTTTAATGAATTCTTGAAAACACACAATTTGGTAATTTAATTTTCTAGCTGACTCTTGAATATCTCCAGTAAGGAAATTTGGAAGAAGTAAATTCTTTAGAGATTTCAAATGCACTTTGTGATAGTTCTTATAAATGCGTATACAATACTTACTACAGGTCAGACACTCTTCTAAATGTTATACAGATATACACATGTGTATATATAAACATATGCAAATAAACATGTATTCATCTATCTACATACTTAAACCTCTTGACCATTTCATAAAGTGAATATTAATATTATTCACATATTTCAGATGAAGGCATTGAAATTTTGCTGAAAACAAAAATAAAATATGGATTCAATCCTAGGTAGTCTAGTTTCAGAATTCACTCTCTTAACATTATAAACACCTTCTTAAAGGCATGATTTATCCATTTATAAACTCATATGTGCATAAATCAGACATTTGCCTGATTTTTTGGAAACCACGTGTTTGCTAAAATCTTTTAAAAATTTAAAGACTCATCATTATAGAAATAAATATGAGAAACTTTTATTTTAAAATAATATAGTAGTTTTCTTGATGGAACATTTAGCTAGTTTTCTCTGTACAAATGAAACAACCTTTCATAGGCAACCTACTGATGTCCATAGTATGGTTGAATGACTTATATACACACATTTGTGAATCATGTTTAAAGAAATGTTATTATAGAAACAAAATTATGTCTAAAATTTTGTGAGAGAACTTCATTTAACGATACACAATGATTTACTGAAAGAGAAGCAAAACACTTCTCCCATTAACATCTCATTTATTTGTTTTCCAGTTCTGAAACAGATATAGAGACAAAGACCACAGCAATGGGAGAGGGATACTTTTTTCTTCTCAGTGTTATTTTAAGTGTTTGGATTATCATTACTGTCCACATCTTCTGAGACCTTCCATCACTATTTGTTTTTCTCCAGTTCTCTTTTCTTTCTTCCTTCCTTCCATGTAGCTTCTCCTTATCATACATAAATATTTTGTTTCTCCCCACCTTATATACCTCTTAGCCTATTTTTATCTTGGTTTACAGAATTCTTAAATATCCATTTAGCAAAAAAATAGTCTAAATCTGCCATTTTATTTTCTGTACAACCTTTCCATCCTCAACTCCCTACAAATAGGTGAAGGTATTTCCTTAACTGCCTTCCAGTCACTTACTTAGGCTTTCTAATTACCAAAGACCATTAATTCTTTTGTTATTTAACTTACACTGTATGCACTTTCAAAGTTTTTAAAAATTGCTTTCTTCAAAATTTCATCATCCCAATCTTCTACACTCAGAATCATTTTTAAATTTTCCTTAGTTTGTCTCTTTTTCTCTGTCCTAGAGACATGTGTGTTCTACAGAATTTTGTCCTCTGTTCTCCTAATTTAACAATTACTGAATCATATTCATTACTTAGCCTGACTCTAAGCTATGAATCTCACAAATTTCTTAAATATTATCTGCATGTTAGCTCAGGTTTCCCCAAGTTTTCTACTTTTTCCTTTCTTCCTATTTAACATCAACTTGGCTGTATGAGATAACTTCATTCTGCCTGACTAGTAAACTGCCATCCCTAGGTTATTTTGATATCCTCAGAGGGAATGTTATTATTGTTTCAACTTCTGCTTTGTTACTCTTGGACACCAAATCACTACTTCTATGTTTCATAGCTGTGTCTAGGTTCCTGCATTCCATAGGTGACCTTTAGTCTCCTTTTTATGGATACTGTCCTGCCAATTGTTCTATTGAGCTACCATGTTGCTGGAACCACTTTAACATTATTATTTTTTTAATTGTCCCTTAGAGGATCTTAGCATCTTTTAGTATCCAAATATCTGTTTGAGGCAAAATGGCTTCTAATACATGAGAAACACTTTTACTTTATTATTTAAGATATTTTATTCTCTGTTGCCTCAAATTTTTGTTTTTGGAATGGGACTAACCTTTGCACAGATAAAATATCTCTCATTCAAAAGAATGTTCTTCCCTGTTTCAGTCAGTTCTTTTTTTTGCTTTGACCAGAAGACCTGGCAAGAACAATTTTAGAGGAGTTAAAGTTTACTTGGTACTCATTATTTCAGAGGTCTTAGTACAAAGATGGCCAATTCCATTGTGGTGGGTCCAAGGTGAGGCAGAATATTGTGACAGAGAGTGTGGCGGAGGAAAGCAACTAGGAACTTGGCAATTGGAAAGGAGAGAGAGGCACTGTGCTCACCAGGACAAAATATAAACCCCAAAGTCATGCCCCCAAGTGACTCACCTCCTCTAGCCACACCCCACCTGCTTACAGTTACCTCCCAACTAACCCCTCATTTTTCCACTAAGTTACAACTCTCATAATCTGATCTTTCACCTCTGAAAGTTCTTGAATCATCTCATGTGAGCTTTGGGGGGCACTTCATATCTAAAGCATAGCATGCACCAATGATATATTCTGCCTTAAAATATGGAAAGAAACACAGTTCAAAAAATTGTGCAATGCTTCCTCACTCCATTCAGAGATATTCAGGGTAAATGTAACCTACTGCTATAATCTTTCCCCCAAATGTGAATTATTTCCATACCAGTTAGTTAATAGTCACTGCCCAAACCCAACTATCACAATTCCCTATCAAAAATTTTCATACAGCCAAGTAATTACCTGATACATGATGCATGTGGCGACTCTAAGGCCCTGCACAAGCACCTGCTCCCCAGCAGGCCTCAGCTGGTCCTTACGTTGAAATGATGTTTTTGTTGTTTCTTCTATTTGGTTACACATGACAGAAGAATGCATTTTAATTCATTGTACATAAATGGAGTACAACTTTTCATTTCTCTGGTGGTACATGATGTTCAGTCACACCACTGAAATGATTTTAAAGATTTTGAAAATCATCACTGAAAACATGTCTGACTTACTAGAGAACATCAATGAACTTACCATTTTCCCTCTTCATTCACTATCATATAAAAAATACCATGAGTAAAAGCAACAACAACAAAATAACCCACTTTGGTTTTCTTTCTATAATTATTCAGTGAATTGAATGCAAAATACAGTCCAAAAACCTCTCCTAGCTGAATTCTGAGCTGCCTCTATGTTCTATTTTGCTTCCAGGGTATCTTTAGACTGACTATACATTCTCTGTCCTGCCTATCTTCTTTAATGTAGACACTGATTGACAGTTTCTCACTTGTACTACTGTGACAAATCACAACTTATGTTTCCACCTTCAGTCTTGTGCTTTTCAAATTCATCTTTCACAGAACACCAAAGTCTTCTATCTAAAACTCAAGTTTATCTTTTGATTATTTATATCCTACAGTGATGCCCATCTCCTCCAAACCTCTTTGACTTAATAGTCAAAGCTTCAAAATCCCATGTGATCTGGCCAACCCCCTCGGAACCTTTTTGCTATTATCTTGTGCTGACATTGTGTTGTTGACCATAAATTCTCACTGGCAAAAAAATCCTTCCTTCTTGTCTTGCCTCTCTACTTTCTGCTGTCCCACTGAATTCATATTCATTTTGCGAGACTCAGCTCAGGTGTGTCCTCTGGCTGTCTTCCCTTACTTTTCTATTCTCCTTCCACTTCTGCTCTTTATAGAATGTAAAATATAACATGAAGTTTTGAGTATAAATTTTATTTACATGTCTATCTCTTCTCGTTGGCTTATAATTTTTTAGTACAATATTTTTTATTTTAATCTTTATTTCAGTCGTACCTAGTATATTGCCTGGCACTTAATGGATTATTGAATGGTGAGTAAACAATGAATAAACAAATGAATATTTCCTTTTGTATCAGAATTTGTATATAAAAGATTTGTAAATTAGGTTTGTAGAAACTGAAAATAAATTGTATTTCCTTTATAAGTATTCTAAATGATCTTATCAACTTTACTTCCTTTATATAGAAACAGATTATGGCATTGGGAAGGTGAAGTTGCCAGTGAGATGTTTGATCATAAATGATTCTCTCCTTTGTCCTTTATTTTCTAACTTAATTTTATAGTTTGCTATATAAGCATAGTTTCATGCACAGTTAAATAGTTAAATGAAGACTAATCAATTTATGTTGTTTTGAAATGTAAGATTATGAAACAAGGTCATACATTTAAATAAATGAAAGGATAATTTTGTCCATATTGAAATGATAATAAATGCTGATGGCAAAATTGTGGCCTTATAACACTCAGAATTATTTCTTATATTAGTTTTCAATAAACAAAATTTTATTTTATTTCTTTTCTCTTGCTCTTAGATTGCAGATTCTAAAGACTATGGCAAAAATGATTTTTCTCCAGTTATGATTGTGTCATTTATATGGAATGGACTAGTCTTTGAAATAACTTTTTAAATTTTCCTTAACTTTATGTATCTTAATAGTTAATTAGTCCTGGGTTCATCCATTGTACCATGCAGCAGAGAGAGACTTGAAACAGGGGAAAAAGCACAATGAAAAAAAAAAAACAACATTTAATATTAGGCAAAATATAATAGTATATAACATGGAGCTTAAGTAATAATTTTAAGTATATTTATTTGCCAAGGTAAAATAATCTCGACATTTTCCTTTCATAGATGGATTACAAATGTTTCTTTAAGATAAGTAGCATACTTAATATTTTTCTTTTTTGATGATGTTCATTATTGAAAATACTACATTTTTCAACACTATGAATATTTAATTTCAGATCTAACACACTGGTGGAATAATAAAAGAAGAACACCATGGCATGAAACATCAGTAGTCCTGGAATTTTACTTTATTGCATTTTTCCTAGTGATAATCTAGTGATAAAAATTTATAATTCATGATAAATATTAGTTTCATATTGCAATTTTATGTTTAATCAAAATACATATATGTTGGAAATTTGAGAACTATGTAAAATAGATTTTTCAAACATCATCAACAATCAACAAATATTTTATTTTGTTTTATTTGCAGGTTCTGGATTATTTCCAGATATTTGAATTTCTTTCTTTCCAACATAATATTTGCTTTTCCATGTGTCCACTCCCTTCTGAAAACATGAGCTTGAGGGGAGGTTGGTCTCAGTTCAAGCTTCAACTTGTGAGTTTCCATTATTCCAAGGCAAATCATGGTATTTCTATTTTCTTTGTCCATGGTTAAATTTAATTATGAGCATGTGGTGGAATTCTACCCAATGAGACCTTCAAGAACTTGCTGAACATGTGTTTGGAACTACCAGCACAAGGATGATGGCAAAATAATGACATTAGAGACAAAAGGATTGTACAGAAAATGAACCTGAACTGAAGACTACAGAAGTATGGAATTCTTGTTTTTGAGATTATGTATTCTCTTAATTGTGTGGGAGAGTTTTCTATTACTCAAAGGTGAACACATCCTAAATGATACAATGTCTTATAATAATGATTTCAACTCATACCAGAAACTCTTCTGTTAAGTTCCCCTTAGTGCTAAAGATCTGAAGGCAAATTTTATTTCATGTGCATCAGGAAATCAAAACCTATTTAGATAGAAGAGAGAAAACATGATATATTTGAGAAATAACTAAATTATGTATTTTTAAATAATGGAAGGAATTATGAGTAAGGAGATATTCACCCTGTTAAATATGAAAAATACAGGACTCCTAAGCTTGATAGTAAAGATGGTATCCACCAAGGTTTTAGAGGTGAACAAGTTAAGATTTTGTTTGCTCATAAATACCAGAGCACTAATGAAGATAGGTACCTTTTCTTTTTTTCCTCAAGGAATTTGAAGATGAATAATGTAGGGTAAGATTAGTTTGAAATGAGAGACTCACTGAAATAATAAAGTCTTTCTCAAAAAGCAAAGGAGTCAAAACTGAACATAGCCACAGCAACCCCAGGCACTGGAATGGACGTGAGGACTGCAAAAGAAACCACATGCACACACAGCACCCAGGGGCCCAGCCAGTGGTGACACTATGATCCAAGTTTCTGTCTTCTCCTCTCTCTTAGCTTGTTTGCTTGTCACTTTCTGGTGGCAAGAAGACTTTAGTATCTCTAAGCACCACACATTTTTTGAAAAGCAGTGTGACTTAGGGCAGAGGGAAAGGAGTTTCTCCTTTCGAGATTTTTTTTTTCTTCTTTATTTGGAGAAAGAAATCCTGTGGAAACTTATCCTGTCACATTAGTCAGCACTATATCATATGTCCAACTTTAAATCATGGAGAAGGAGATAACTTAGGCCACTGGCTGAAGGTAATGGAGACAGCTGTGACTTCTTTAGACCAATTATGTGTCACTTTTAGCAGCTAAACTTCCTTGAGGTGAAAATATTCCCTGACATAATAAAAGAATTTATAGATTGGTTATTAAGATTAATGTGAGACCTCAGCAACTGTGCTGGAAAATGGCTTAATATAAAATAAATCCCATACAAAGCATCAACAAATATGATTATGTGAAAATATAATTGCCCTGGCTGCTGCGTGTGTGAGTCTGTGCTTCTGCAATATTCACGAACAACAAGTTCTCACTTCTATGATTCTGAGTTTGTTGTTTCATTCCCACTAAAAGTTGTGGTAGCAGCTCTGGAGCAGTGCCAGGAGCTGAGGATAGCCAGTGTGGACCGCAGATGTGGAGTCCATGTGCATAGGGTCTCACTCTCACTTAGTCCTCACCTCTGTTCCAGTGCCTGGTGTGCTATGGCTGCATTCAGATTTGACTCCTATGCTTTTCAGGAAGGTTTATTGTTTCAATGAGTTTCATTTCAGAAAGTTGTTTCAATTAGAATTGTAAATTAGGTCTATCTTTTCTATAATACCTCTCCTACCTGGAACTCAAAAAATAAGTAATATTGTGTTGGTCTTTACAATTGATTAATAATTGTCTTTCTATGAGAGTTTCTTAATCCAACATTGAGAAAGATGCCCTACTCCTGCTCAGTTTGTTTTACTACAGTAGGTTCATTTTCTGTGTAATTTGGAGTTGGTTTACCTCAGATAAGCCCTAAGGCACAATTTTTTTTTTTGTACTGGAAATTGAACCCAGGAAACTCTACACTTGGAGCTACATTCCCAGCCCTTTTAATTTTTATTTTGAGACAGAGTCTCACTGAATTGCAGAGGCTGGCCTTGATTGTGATCCTTCTGCTTCAGTTTCCTGAGACATTGAGATTTCAGGTGTGCACAACAGCACCTGGCTATGGCAGAAGCTCTAGTGAGCAGCCCACTTCTATATGCTGAAGACTGCATACTATAATCAATCCATCAATCAATCTCTCTTCTCTCTCTCTGCTCATTTTCTTTTCAATTCACAAAAAACTGGAAGTGCTGAGAGTTAGTGTCCTTGTAAGCCACCATTAGACAATTGCGAACAGGACATTGAGAGACTAATATTCCAGTGCCTTGTTTCTCCCTCCCTCCCTCTGTCTCTCTCTCTCTCTTCTCAATATTCCTCAGGTGTTTTCTTTATTGTCTTGTAGAGTTCTCCAATAGCACTGAATTTTCATTACCTGCAGTGATGAGGTTTGAGAATATTATTGATTTCCTTCTTATCGTTCTTACTATTATTTTCTGCAATCGCTTTATAAAGGAATTACTTTGTACTTGTAGCACTCCCTCAAAGTTTGCTTCTGGAACATGTTGTGAAAACATGGCAACAAAATTGTAAACGCTATAAAAATCTAGTGGAAAAATTTGGAAAATTCTCTCCCATCTACGTAGAATCAAGGTATCTGTGAGAGGATAAGCCTCACAAAATTTAATGAAAAAACAACAACAACTTTACGACTAACCTCTTACATGGGAGAGGTTGAGAATCTTCTTTAAAGACCTCAGGAGTACTTTGGGAAGAAGTTTTTCCCAGATATCTGTAAAATGTTCCCAAGAGCAAGTGGTTAATCAGCTGTACTTTAATAACGGTGTGAACCCTATTTCTTCCATCTTTTACTTTGTAGGAAATGTAAATACTGTAATACAAAGCCCCCGCCCTTTTAGGTGCAGCCATTTCTGCCCGCCTCCCAACCACTTGTCAATCTGTGCTCCACTCCCCTCTTACGTTTCAGGAATTTCCAGCCTATGCTACAGCCATTTCTGAAGCATCTCACTGGAAATTGGGAATTTGAATTTATATATGATAAGATAATAAGTGTCTGTACTTATCCAAAGATGTCTTAAAATTTGTGGTGCTGCACTAGGTTTGTTAGTAATTAACATAAGGATTTTGTTAATATACATAAGGTATAGTCTCAATTCTGGTTACTAAACAAAAGAAAATTTCAGATAATACCTTAAGTTCCTTATATTATTGCTAATCAAATGGAATTCCAAGATTATGTATATATTTTTAACATTCTAGGAAAATGTAAAGTGTATGAAGACTATTGAAAGAATGTCTGGATTTATATGTGATAAATATTGATTTACTAACATAATATGTGTGTAAGGAGATGTTCATTATGAAATGAAGAAGATCCTGGTACATTAGTCAAAGAAGACAAATTAAAAAGTTTTAAGACAAGGATAAAATTTAGTAGGTTTCAAACATTAAGGAACTATCTGGATTTACATGGATCTTAACAGTATTGAAAACTAACAAGTAGAAGGTAGGGTTGGCCTGTCTCTGTAAGCAGCATGTATATTAATTTTGTATCATTATTGTCTATTAAGTCATTATAAATGGATCAGGTAATAGTAGTGAAATAAAACCATTAAATAAAAATTTGGAGACTGAACCTTTGGAAGTCTTCATATTTTAAGAATTTAAAGGAATGTCAGCACTTTCAAATTGAGAATGAGTTGCAAAAATCGAAACAAAATGATCATAAAAGAACAGCTGTATTGCCACACAAAATAAGGTATCAAGAGAAGTTCTAGAACATGATAATTTGCTTGAATATCATTAGTGAGCTCCATTCTAAGAACAAAGGAAACTGCATAGAAAAATCTTGACTTTTTAAAAATTATTTGTTTGCTTTAATGTTACATAATTTTGGATCTATTTACTTGCATTAATTTCTAAAACAAATAGGTATTGCTTTTGAATTAAATAGATATAATTATTTTTCAGTATTAATAAAATGGACTTCAACTACAATATGAAATAAAAAGTTAAATGGGAACTCTTTACTGTTTGATAACTTCAAGGGTCAATATGGATTCATCCCTTGACAAGAAAAATGTAAGGGAAAAAATGGCAGAATGAATCAAACAACATTACCCTATGTAAATTTATGATTACACAAATGGTATTCCTTTACCCCATGTACAGACAGAGAAACAACATGTATCCCATTTGTTTACAATAAAAAAAAGAAAAAAAGAAAAACGTATTATTCTTTTCTGTCTCCATTCATTGAAACCATTCAATAGCAATGTAATGTCATGATGCATGTTAGTGCCCAAAATTTCTTGGTTAATCGTATTTTCCTACTAACTAGAATTCCTTAGAAGTAGCTATGATTCCATGTTAGAGGCAAGAAAGTATAAATGGAAAAAATCATGTTTACCTAAAGGCAAAGAGGCTTTTAAGTTTAATGGTGTTACGTCAAATCAAAGGGTCACAGAATCAACATTAAATGATCTCTCTCAGATCAATATTTTGAGAATTAAAGTATCAAGGGAAAAAAGTAGCTATAATGTATTCAACACATTAAATTTAAAAGGCTATGAATCATAGTATTCTAAATTGAAGTCATAATTTATCTGGCTTAACTGTCTTATTGCAACAGTGAAGAAATTAGAAACAATAACTTGATAGGTATTAAGTCAATTACATTGTACTTTCTGAATCATGGGAATCACAGGAAATATCAGTTAAAACACATGCATGCATGCACACACACACAAGTATGACCAGGAAGTAGACAACAGACAGTGAAATGTAGAAAATTCACCTGGATAAAATTTTAAATAACCTTAATAGTTATATCATTCTAATATATAAATGAAAAAAAATGTTTTTCATTAAGATTTTGTAGTTAGACTTCTGAAGTTCTCAGCAATGATGTAAAGGATCAGTTTAGACTAATACTAAAGTGAAATCTTACCAAATTGTTCTCAGCACTGAAATATCGAAAATAACTTTAAATTCAGGGAATCTGTAAGTTGAGCATATTGGATTTAAGAATCATTTCCTGTTTGGAGAGGTTGCATCAGCTAAACCATGCACTATTAGGACATAAACAATACCTGAGGTAACCTAGTTCCTAATTGCGCTTGATAAACAGACCATTAGCCATGAACATGGGAAGTTCTGTTTCATCCCCTGATCACTAACTGCTTGACCTAGAAAAGGCCAACATTGACAGGAAACAGCTGACCTCGACATCGGCAATCTCCTTCTTCACTATATCACAATTTTCCACCATAACTAGTGCTCCTTCTGTGTCCTAGACTAATAACCTTTGTAGTTTCTTCTTTTTTCTGTGTGCTTATTTCTTATTCCTTATTTCTTTTGAGATGCTCATATATTACAAAAGGGTCTAAATACTATATAGGAGGGCCTAAACACCACATGTACAATTTCAGGAAGTTGGGGCCCCTCACATGCCTGCATTTCACGTCGATTTGGTGCTACAATATTGTAATGAGATTATGACTGTTCTCCAGGTGATCCAAGGCTTTCCCCTTTAGATGGTAATGTTATGTCTTTTATAAAAATCACGTATCTGTCAACTTATATATAAAAAACAAACCAACTTCAACTCTGTACTTCATACCATATCTAAAACATGCTGATTTGAACATTGAACCATGACCATTAGGAAGGCTTCCCTTCCCTACTTCTATCGAGGGTTTCTTAAAGCCACTGGGAAGCCATGCTCATAGTTAATACTGTATGCATACATGTGTGATGAAAGCAGCCACTTCTTCATGTAAAGCAATTCAGGTCACACATTCTAACAGTTTGACATTTAACTCTTGAAGATCTTGTTAATGCTTTACTACTCTGTGCAGCACAGAATCTATAAATTTTCAATGAAATCTTTCTTATGACTATTAAATATTTTTTTGTGGAAAAATGCAAAGATCTCATTAGGTATATGTTCTTAGTATTCCTTTATACTTTCTAACTTATGCTTACCTCTCTCTCCCTCACCTAGAAGGCTTCCACCCCTGATGACTACAGCATGATTCTTAGAAGGATGAACATCTGAAAAATGAATGTAAGAACAATTTCCTGACACACATTTCCTTCGACTTGCATTTCCATTCTTAGGCATACATCCTTACTGTAGGTATACCAGGAGAGGTGTGCAAAGATGTTCATAATAGTGTTGTTAATAATAGCTTAAAACTAGCAATAATTCAGAGTGCATTGAAAGAAAATTGGAATATTATACAGCAATGAAAATCAGTCTTACAGTTTATGTGAAAATGGAAATAACTGTCATAACAAATTTGATTTTTTTGATTTAACAAATTTGATTTGTTAAAACATGAGCAACATGTGTATAGTAACACAATTATTGGCACAATATTAAAAATAAAAACAAAGAAGTAACATACATAAAGTTCAAAACTGTGTTGTTTTGGGGAGAAGTACATAGGACTTCCTTTTTTTGTTTGTTTCACTTTAAGATATTTATTTACTCACCAGTCTTGAATTGTCATGATTAGGAGGAGCTAAATGTCATATCTCCTCAGTGGTATTGATTGCCTATGGCATCCTCTGGAGAACTTCAATCCTCAGTCTGTCAAGAGCTCCTGGTGACTACTTTCTTTTCAGATGGGTGATGGGTGTTCTTATGCTTCTATTGTTATTTTTAAATAATGCATATTTATTGTGAATTATTTTTGCATAGTCTTGATACAGAGCAAAAACCAACAAAAGGGAGAGAAAAGAAATCTTGTTTTCAATATTAAGCATATACGTGAACAAAATTTTGGCAAACTTAATTCCCTTATAGAAAAAGAAAAAGTATGGAATAAAATTAAAGGGGAAAGGATACTTTTGAAGGGGATAGCAACACTTTTATAAGGGAATGTGGGAATTGATGAGGAGAGGGTCAAATCACAAAAGGTCAATGCGGTATATTTCACAGGTTTCCTAATTTTTTTATTGAATACATATATACATATGTAAACATATATATATATATATTTCTACTAGAAAATTTAAATTGCAGAAGCAATAATTTTCATTTGTTAAATGAAGTCATGTAATTCTTTTTTGTGTTCAAATTACATTTGGTAGATTGGTTTAAAATTACAAATAAATAAGAAGAAATACCAAAAGTTGAATAAAATGTAAATAGGAAGCTAATTACATGCCAGGCATGGTCAAAGTAGTGCTACTAAAACTGTAGTGTGCATAGAAACCACTAGAGGATTTTTGTCAATATTCAGAGTTTGATTCCCTGGAGCTGGAACACAGGCTCAGTTCTCTGTACCTATCAGGTCCCAACAAGATGACTATGTGCTTTGTCTATGAACCACACTGAGTAACAAGGATTCACAGTATTTTTGTTATTTGAAATTTTCAACAGTCCATAAAGTTGTGGTACTTGCAGGAATAAAGAGGTTTATTTGTGCAGCAATTCTAGCAGTAAAAACATAGACAAAATGATCAGTTTTCAATAGCTGTACATATTATCAGTGCAATTCCAGAGTGGGTATTTCATTTTTTGATATAAAGATTATGTCTCCTTCTTGGGTAATATTCTGCTTTTACTGCCAGAAATCAGTGCTTTTTTGGAAAACAAATTGTAAGTTGGTGTTCAGTTAATGCTCAGATTTTAATATTTGGGCTGATATTCAGTGCCTGTTTCCTTTAAAAATGTGTGATGTTCAGAATCTAATTAAAGGATTTATAGGGTTTGGATTATTTAATGCACAAATATTCAGCTTTAAGAAAACCCTGTTCTGCATGTAACATTTTACTTAAAGCCCTGCTTTGAAGATATGAATGGTGTTTCTTATTCCATATTGTTTGATAGGATATAGATAATTCTGTTTAATCCATTTTTTTTTTTTATTTTCTGTCCTTGTATGAGGCAGACAAATTGGGTTTCACTTTTAGTTTATTTATTCTGTCAGAGTCTGAATCAGGAGTTTAAAGTCACTGTCTGACAAGTAAAAGTCAACATCTGCTGAATTGATTTCTTATTTATGTATTAGGTTTTATGGCACCTTCCCTCTGAAGAGCAGAGAGTGTTCTACACATAATTCTTACACTTTTCAAACATCTCTCACCAGAAACAACTATAAAAATCCCAACATGAAAAGTGACAGAGAAAGAACCAAAGGAGGCAAACGGGAGAGAAGAGGACCCCAGGGCAAAAGATCATGGCCTGGGATCCCAGGCGCATCTAGAGCTCTGAATACTCACTTTCCTAGGCCGCGGGGGTGGTCTTCCAAAGCCTCCCAGCACACCTGCTGCCCACACATCCTGGATCGCCCCAGAGGCTTTTGTTGTTTTGCAGCTACCTCTTCTACACTGTGGCTTCTGATTCTCCTGCTTAGGGCACTCAGGAAATTTAATATGGTAATGAGACCCTAAATTCAGTAAGTGATCCTTGCTTTCTGCTCCTGCTGATAACAGAATTTTTTTTAAAAAAATATTTTATTGGTTCTTCTTACTTACACATCACAGTATAATCCATTTTAATAAAATCATACAAACATAGGATATATCCTATTCTAATTAGGACCCCATTCTTTGTGGGTGAGCATGATGGTGGGGTTCACTTAAGTATTTTCATATGATTACATAGGAAAATTATGTTAGATTTATTCTACTGTCTTTCCTTTTCCTATAACTCCTCCCTTCCTTTTGTTCCCCTTTTTCTAATTTACTGAACTTCTCTTCTTCCCCTTTCACTCCTTTATTGTAGTTTATCTTCTACATATCAGAGAAAATAGTTGACCTTTTTTGGGGGGGATTGTCTTATTTCACTTAGAATTATATTTTCCAGATCCGTCCATTTACTGGCAAATGTCATAAAGCCATTCTTCTTTATGGCTGAGTAATATTCCCTTGGGTATATATACCACAATTTCTTTATCCAATCATCTGTTGATGGGTATCTAGGTTGGTTCCATAGCTTAGCTATTGTGAACTGTCTAGAAAGTGTTTTGTGGTAGCCAAAAAAGTAATTCTTAGAAACAGTTGTATGCTATGTTGTTTATGGAATTTAATTAAATAAAGAAACAATTGATTTTATTTGAAATAAAATAAGATTAAATTAACTTAAAGTTTCTATGAAGACTATTTAGAGAGAGGAAAGCAGATATGGTATGTTTTGTACTTCATTTACATAAAGTAATGAGTTTTCTCAAAACTTTAGAATTCTTAAAAAGTTGCTCTCATAGAAATACACAGTATAATAGTGGTTACCAGAAGTTGGAGGGTAAGGGAGAGCAAGGGAGGGGGAGACACTGACCAATAGCACAAAGGTACAGTTAGAGGAGAGGACTGCCTTTTGGATATCGATTGCTGGACTCAGTAAGGAAAAGAATAACGAAGAACTTAACTACAAAGAAGAAAGTGAACATCTTCCCATGGATGATGGAAGATGAAATAGAGTTGGGTTTTGCTTTTACTTAGGGAAAATAAAAATTCATACTCTCTGACCTTCTAAGGTTATGCCAACAGAAATACAAAAGGCCTCTTGTCTTTCTGAGTTCTCCGTCTTTACCTGTGATGAAAGTTGTGTTTCCTGAAGCTACCAAATGAATTATTTGTGTGTAATGTATCACAGCTCTCTTGGGTTTCTTGCGTTGAGGTGTATATCAAAGCATGACTGAAATGAACAGGTGTTAAGAGATGAGAATCTTTCTGAAATAGAGGATCTGTCTTTTTCATGGTTTGTTCCATCTAAATTGTGTCAGTAGGGACTTCAAATACTACTTTCCCATTGTCCTTGATGAGACATTTTGGTTTCAGCACTTTCCTTGCTTAGAAGAACATATTTATTTGAAAGAGATGTCCTGAAACATTTCATAAAATGATTCTGGTTTTTCAGTTGAGAAAAAGTCACTCCTACCAATTCAGTAAATTTCCATAACACTATGTAGGCCCTTGCTTTTTATGCAATTTGCTTAAATCATTTCATTGTACTTCAGTCTCTCCAACTACTTAAGAGAAAAGCAAGATCCTTTTCTTGAAGATTGAATTGGTAACGACATCACCCATAGTTTGTTTGCACTATTTTGGAGACACATTATTGTCTACAAGGCTTAAGACTCTTCTTGACAGTGGGAATGTCCAAGGACTCTATTGAAATGTGGACTGTATTCAGAGAGGTGAAATAACATGCAGAAAACAGGAAACAGGAGCAAAGCTGGAATGAAGAAACCAAAAGTAGGATTGTGAACCAAAACAGATGGATAGAACAGGTTGGGGAAGGAGGTGGAGCTTCAGTAGCTGGAGGAAGAGTTAATGATGTGCTTGGGAGTGCTTGCCCACTTGTGAGCAGTGGGCACACAATGTGGCCAAGGGCATGCTTGGATGCGATTTTGAGCACAGTGTGAATGTGTCTAACCAAAGCAGCCCCAGGCCGACTCGATGAGGACATGAAGCAGAGCATTGCCTTTCACAGTGATAAGAAAGGATACATGTGGAGCACATGTCAAAGGAAGATGAAATACAGAGACTGATAGGAATGTGAGCTACAAAGTTGTTTTAAAATTTTGCCTAAGATTTTAAGGACACGAACAACAGAAACATCAAGATAGATGATGATTTTGATTTTTAAAAATATTGATTTTATATTTAGGCACCCTGAGTTTGAGAAATGGAAATTTCCAGAAGGAGAAAAATGGCAATATCGATTTGGGAATTAACTTAGAATATTTAAATTAATTTAGAATATTTAAATCAAAAGACTTAGGAATATAGAAACTGGATTTTGGTAAAATGAGTAGTAATCTTTAATAAATAAAGTTAAATCTTTGAGAAGTAGAATTTTATCAAATTGGAATAAGTTTGAGTGAATAGAATTTGGAGGCATAGAACTAATTTTTGCACATTTTTTCCTGTTTATAAAAGTAAGGTGACACCATTAAAAACATTTTTTAAATGAGAAAAAATATAAACAGGGAGGTAAAAAAAAAATAGCCTCAATGTTATCATCAAAGCATCAAAGCAAAAACTATTAACATTTTAAGAATTTGTCATTTTTTATATATAATTTCATAATTCTTTTGTATTAAGTGTTATTTTATCACCTTTAAATCTTGTCTTCAATTAAAAAATCTTAAACATTATTATTGAACATATATTAGTTATTGACTTACTGCCTTCATTGAATTCCATAAAGACAAATGGTTGAGTGGTAAGCTTTGAAATCAGAGAGGTTTCTTTAATTTTTTTTTCAAAAAGAAAAAGCCAAATTGTTCTTATTTGCTCATCTCTTTTGTAGAAAATCCTACAGTCATAAGGCCACTAGAATAAGGGAGCTTAGCAATGTTGTAGATCAATATAATAAATTATATTTCTATTTACTAAGAATAAACACTTGGAAATTAAACTTGCAATAATATCAGAAATGTGAAATACATAGGGACAAATCTGACAAAGTAGAGTAAGATCCGTACAATGAAAATTACATTGTTGAGAGAAATTTTTTTCTTTTTTTTCTTTTTTTTTGTGGTGCTAGGGATTGAACTCAGGGCCTTAGTGCTTGTGAGGTGAGCACTCTAACAACTGAGCTATCTCCCCAGCCCTGTTGAGAGAAATTTTAAAAACCTGAATAAATGGAGAGATACACGATGTTCATGAGTTAAAAAACTAAATATCACTGAAAAGTCAATTCTTCCTACAAGTGAGATATTCTCTCTCCCTCCCCCTCTCTCCCTTTCTCTCTCTCTCTCTCTCTGGATTAAAGATAAGACCCAACCATATGTTGCCAACAAGAGACTCATTTTTAGTTGGTCACAGCAGTGCACACTTGTAATCCCAGTGACTCAGGAGACTGAGTAGTAGGAGAATCACAAATTCAAGGGTACCCTGGACAATTTAGCAGGATCCTGTCTCAAAACAAAAAAAAATAAAAAGGAGCTTGGGGTACAATTCAATGGTAGAGAACCCTGAGTTCAATCCCCAGTGAGAGAGAGAGAGAGAGAGGTTTCTTTGAATTTTGAGCTCACTCTAAACTTACTTTTTTATTATTATTATTGTATACAAATGGGATACATGTTGTTTATTTGTACATGGAGTCAAGGCATACCATTTGTGTAATCATATGTTTACATAGGGCAATGATGTTTGATTCATTATTTTTTTCCCTTCCCCCCTACCTCTCCCACCACTCTTTTCCCTCTATACAGTCCTTCTTTCCTTCATTCTTACCACACTCCTTATCCCTAACCCTAAACCTAACCCTAACCCTAATGCTAACCCTCCCATCCCCCATTATATGTCCTCATCCGTTTATCAGCGAGATCATTCGTCCTTTAGTTTTTTGAGATTCCCTTATCTCACATAGCATGATATTCTCCAATTTCATCCATTTGCCTGCAAATGCCATAATTTTATCATTCTTCATTGCGGAGTAATACTCCATTGTATATATATGCCACAGTTTCTTTATCCATTCATCAACTGAAGGGCATCTAGGTTGGTTCCACAATCTGGCTCTGGTGAATTGAGCAGCAAAGAACATTGATGTGGCTGTATCTCTGTATTATGCTGATTTTAAGTCCTTTGGGTATAGGCCAAGGAGTGGGATAGCTGGGTCAAATGGTGTTTCCATTCCAAGCTTTCTGAGGAATCTCCATACTGCTTTCCAGAGTGGCTGCACTAATTTGCAACCCCACCAGCAATGTATGAGTGTTCTTTTTTCCCCACATCCTCGCCAACACCTATTGTTGCTGGTGTTCTTGTTAATCGCCATTCTAATTGGGGTGAGATGAAATCTTAGGGTAGTTTTGATTTGCATTTCCCTTCTTACTAGGGATGTTGAACATTTTTTTATATATCTGTTGAGTGCTTGTACATTTTCTTCTGTGAAGTGTCTGTTCATTTCCTTAGCCCATTTGTGATTGGATTATTGTATTCTTGGTGTAGAGTTTTTTGAGTTCTTTATAGATTCTGGAAATTAGCACTCTATCTGAAGTATGGTTGGCAAAGATATTCTCCCACTCTGTAGGCTCTCTCTTCACATTGCTGATAGTTTCCTTTGCTGAGAGAAAGCTTTTTAGTTTGAATCTATCACAGTTGTTGATTCTTGCTTTTATTTCTTGTGCTATGGGAGTCCTGCTAAGGAAATCTGATCCTAAGACAACAAGTTGAAGATTTGGACCTACTTTTTCTTCTATAAGATGCAGGGTCTCTGGTCTGATTCCGAGGTCATTGATCCATTTTGAGTTGAGTTTTGTGCAGGGTGAGAGATAGGGGTTTAATTTCATTCTGTTGCATATGGTTTTCCAGTTTTCCCAGCACCATTTGTGGAAGAGGCTATCTTTTCTCCATTGCATATTTTTGGCCCCTTTGTCTAGTATGAGAAAATTGTATTTATTTGGGTTTGTGTCCCTGTCCTCTATTCTGTACCATTGATCTACCTGTCTATTTTGGTACCAATACCATGCCATTTTTGTTACTATTGCGTTGTAGTAGAGTTGAAGATCTGGTATTGCAATACCCCCTGCTTCGCTCTTGCTACTGAGGATTGCTTTAGCTATTCTAGGTTTTTTATTCTTCCAGATGAGTTTCATAATTGCTTGCTCTATTTCTGCAAGGTACATCATTGGAATTTTAATTGGAATTGCATTGAATCTGTATAGCACTTTAGGTAGTATGGCCATTTTGACAATATTATTCTGCCTATCCAAGAACATGGGAGATCTTTCCATCTTCTAAGGTTTTCTTTAATTTCTTTCTTTAGTGTTCTGTAGTTCTCATTGTAGAGGTCTTTCACTTCTTTTGTGAGATTGATTCCAAAGTGTTTCATTTTTTTTCGAAGCTATTGTGAATGGGGTAGTTTTCCTAATTTGTCTTTCTGAAGATTCATCACTTATGTATAAAAAAGCATTGGATTTATGAGCATTGATCTTGTAACCTGCTACTTTACTGAATTCACTTATGAGTTCTAAAAGTTTTCTGGTGGAATTTCCTGGTTCCTCTAAATATATAATCATGTCATCAGCGAACAGGGATAGTTCAAGTTCTTCTTTTCCAATTCGTATCCCTTTAATTTCTTTGGTTTGTCTAATTGCTCTGGCTAGAGTCTCAAGGATGATGTTGAATAGAAGTGGTGAAAGAGGGCATCCCTGCCTTGTTCCAGTTTTTAGGGAGAATGCTTTCACTTTTTCACCATTTAGAATGATATTGGTCATGGGCTTAGCATAGATGGCCTTTATAATGTTAAGGAATGTTCCCACTACCCCAATTTTTTCTAGTGTTTTGAGCATGAAGGGATGCTGTATTTTATCAAATGCTTTTTCTGCATCTATTGAAATAATCAGGTGATTCTTAACTTTAAGTCTGTTGATTTGGGGAATGACATTTATTGATTTCCGAATGTTGAACCAACCTTGCATCCCTGGGATAAAACCCACTCAATCGTGGTGCACTAATCATTTTAATATATCTTTGTATGCGATTTGCTAAAATTTTGTTGAGAATTTTTGCGTCGATGTTCATTAAGGATATTGGTCTGAATTTTTCTTTCCTCAATGTGTCTTTGTCTGGTTTAGGTATCAGGGTGATATTGGCTTCATAGAATGAATTTGGGAGGGTTCCCTCCTCTTCTATTTCATGGAATACTTTGAGGAGTAATTGGAATGATCTCTCCTTTAAAGGTTTTGTAGAACTTCGGCTGAGAACCCATCTGTCCCAGACTTTTCTTGTTGGTTGGCTTTTGATGACCTCTTCTATTTCATTGCTTGAAATTGGCTTATTTAAGTTTATATGTCCTCCTCGTTCAGTTTAGGTAATTCATATGTCTCTAGAAATTTGTTGATGTCTTCGAGGTTTTCTGTTTTGTTGGAGTATAGATTTTCAAAATAGCTTCTAATTATGTTTTGTATTTCACTCGTGTCTGTTGTGATGTTTCCTTGTTCATTTCGAATTTTAGTAATTTGAGTTTTCTCCCTCTTTCTCTTTGTTAGTGTGGCTAAGTGTTTATCAATTTTGTTTATTTTTCAAAGACCAACTATTTATTTTTTTAATATTTCCAATTATTTCTTTTGTTTCAATTTTGTTGATTTCGGCTCTGATTTTAACTATTTCATGTCTTCTACTACTTTTGGTATTGGTCTGCTCCTCTTTTTCTAGGGCTTTGAGCTGTAGTGTTAATTCATTTATTTGTTGATTTCTACTTCTTTTTTTGAATGTGCCCCATGAAATAAATCTTCCTCTAAGTACTGCTTTCATAGTGTCCCAGAGATTTTGATATGATGTGTCTTTGTTCTCATTTACTTCTAAGAATTTTTTTATTTCCCTTCTGATGTCTTCTGTTATCCATTCATCATATAATTTAATCTCCAGGCATTGGAGAAATTTCTGTTTTTTATTCTGTCATTTATTTCTAATTTCAAACCATTATGATCTGATAGAGTACAAGGTAGTATCTCTATCTTCTTGTATTTGCTAACAGTAGCTTTGTGGCATAAAATATACTCTATTTTAGAGAAGGATCCATGTGCTGCTGAGAAGAAAGTGTATTTGTTCTTTGTTGGATGGTATATTCTATATATGTCCGTGAAGTCTAAATTGTTGATTTTATGTTGAGATCTATGGTTTCTTTATTCAATTTTTGTTTGGACGATCTATCCAGTGGTGAGAGAGGTGTGTTAAAATCGCCTAGTATTATTGTGTTGTGGTCTATTTGATTCTGGAATTGAAAAGGATTGTTTGACGTACGTGGTTGAGCCAATGTTCGGGGCATAGATATTTATGATTGTTATGTCTTGCTGATTTATGCTTCCCTTAAGCAGCATGTAATCTCCTTCTTTATCCCTTCTGACTAGTTTTGGCTTGAAGTCCACAGTATCTGAAATGAGGATGGATACTCCAGCTTTTTTGCTGCTGTCCATGTGCATGGTATGTTTTTCCCCATCCTTTCACAGTTAGTCTATGGTATTCTTTCTATGAGATGAGTCTCTTGCAGGCAGCATATTGTTGGATTTTCTTTTTAATCCAATCTGTAGTCTATGTCTTTTGATTGATGAGTTCAGGCCATTAACATTCAGGGTTATTATTGTGATATGATTTGTATTCCCAGTCATTTGACTCATATTTGTTTTTTGACATGATTTGGTTTCTCCTTTATTTGGCTATTCCTTGAGGCTAGCGCCTCCTGTTGCTTATTTGCATCGTTGTTTTTCATCTCTTCCTCATGGAATATTTTGCTGAGAATGTTCTGTAATGCTGGCTTTCTTTTTGTAAATTCTTTTAGCTTTTGTTTATCATGGAAGGATCTTATGTCCTTGTTTAAAGGAGCAATAATCCTCTCTTTTCTCCTCCTCCACAAACCATGGAAACCACTACTACATTGTCTGCTCCTGTGAATATGATCATTTGATAAGCCTGATAAAGTAGAATTATATAGAATTTGTTTGTGATTAGTTATTTCATGTAATGTCCTCCAGGTTTATCTGTGTTAGTACAAAATGGTAGCATTTTCTTCTTTTTTTAAGACTAAATACTTTTCAACTGCATGTATATATCACATTTTTTTTATCTACGTATCTGTCAATGGACATTATTTGGGTTGTTTCCATATCTCGGCTGTTGTGAACAAAGCTGCAATGGACATGGCAGTGCTGATCTTTCCTCAGAGATTTACTTCAGTTCTTCTGCATACACACCCAAGAAGGGGATTGCTGGATCATATGATAGTTCTATTTTTAATATTTTGAGGAACATGCATACTTCTCTCCATATACTTGTACATTTTTCAGTGTTATACTCACTGAATCATACTTATTATAACTTGGCTGTTTCATATTTTGTTTTGCTTTGTTTTTGCTCAACTTCATTATTTTTGCCTATCATTATCATTCTGAGTTTTATTAACACTTATTTAGTAATTCATTGTTTCACAAAATGGGAATTACAAACCCACATATTATGTTCTACAGAACACTCATAAAATGAAAATTCAAACAGGCTGATATCATTTACATATAAATCTGAAATCTCTAAACCAAGATTCTGAATAAAAATAAAACAAGTTGAAGATAATCAAACAAAATGACCTTTAATTATTTCTCCATTGATACTGAAATTTTACAAATAACCACTGAAATTCAGTGTGCTTAAATGACCAGGGAAGGCTTATAAACTATATCAACTTAGTTGCACAGTTCAAAACTAAAATGTAATAATCCCATAGTTTTTTTTCTCCAATCATCAAGTTAACTCTGCTATTAGCACCTTATGGTCAAAACTGTCTTCTACATCTTCTCTTGCCCTTCTCTTTGACCTACTGTACAGGCTCCTGCTTTACACATAGTAGAGTGGAAATAAAATATTTTAACATATTTGGAATTGTGCCACTTTAAAGTATGAATAATTTTATCTGGAAAAACATCTTCATGTTAGTTGATGATTCAAAGAAAATCAAAGGAAGTGATATTTAAATCATAAAGGCACTTAGATTCCTCCTCTGTGGAAATGCATGACCTAAATGTACGCCTCCTCCTTGAATGTCATGAGTGCATTCATCACTTAGTATTGCCTTTATGGATGATAGATGCAAGAGTCCCGGGAGGCAAATGGCTCTTTTGCGGTAGCAATTATAAAGATATGCTATCTTTAAAAGACAAAGTGCAAAAGAGGAAAGGGAAACTGAAATGTTTATAATCTCCTAAAAATGGAAGAAAATAACTTGATAATGATTGCATAATAAGATATTAGTATGTTTTTCTCACTCAATTCCCAACCATTGAGGAACAAATACAAACTGATAATTATATGCATACTTGTATGGAAGGTTATTAAACCTGACATTTTAAAGGTGTATTTCCCATTCCTCCAAAAAGCACATGTAAATGAGACTTCTTATTGAACTAAATAAAATGAGACAAGAGTTAGATGACTCATTTAACATATTTAGGAAAATGACATGATGGGATGCATTTCTGATCTGTGTGATATAAAATGAAACAGACCTATGTTGGATGGTGTTTAGTGGTTTCCTAATTTATGGCGAAGTTGATTTTTCTAATTATTATTTACCCTACGACTAACTTCTCAGTCAGCTCTGACCAGGATCAGACAGCAGGATATCCTTCTATGGCACTGCACCTGCTACCACTTAAGGATCCTCAAAGCAGAAAGGTTTCCTAATACAATAACACTTCAGGATCTATTATGTGAATTTCCCAGCCCTTTAATTTTTTTTTATTTTGAGACAAGATCTTGCTAAATTGCTCAGGAGGACCTCAATCTTGTGATTCTACTGGTTCAGTCTCCTGAGTAGGTGGGATTATAGCATGTGCCACTGCTCCTGACATCTTTATTGATTTTTTTAGGAATCAGGTACCAGTTCATAGTTCTTCTCTTTCCCCTTGTTTCCATTGAATGTACATTTTTAAATTAACTCAATAAACTTTTATTCATTTTCCTCCTGCATGCTAGACACTGTGCTAGACATGATTGATAAGTAGTAAACAAAGCTATATTTCTGACATCAAATAAACACTAAATGAATACTGCACAGCTTCATGGGCTAGCAGAGAGTCATTTGTCTTTGGAATGGAAAAATTTTAGAAAAAAACAAGGCACACCTAAACTGACATCTTATTTGTTTCCTTTAGACTGTGTCTCTTTCTCCTGCAGATTCAAGAAGAATAAATAAGTTTAATATTGGGCATTATAGCTGTTACAGTTTGTCTCTGGGATGTCCCACCGAAGGCTAGGATGTTGAAGGTTTGGTCTTCATTGCATCAATATTCAGAGGTGGGCTCTTGGGAAGTGATTAGGTCATGAGGGTTGTGACTTCATCAATGAACTAATCTATTGAGTTCATAGCTGAGGATATTATTGGGAGGTGGTGGAAATTACAGGAGGTGGAGCCTTGTCCCCAGTCATGAGTCACAATAAATCTTTCTTTCTATAAATTTTTCTCAGATATTTTTACAATAGGGCAAGGCAATTTGACTTAATTTAACAAAATTTGGAAGTATGGATAGGGTCTTTGGTTTATACCATTTTCCTGTGCCTAGCTTAGAACTTAGTACATATAGTAGGCTTTTAAAAATGTGTTAAAATAGCACATCCAGAATGATGTGGAAGGGTCTCTGATTACATCAGCACCACTATAAAAACAAAGAGAACACTGATTTTAAAATTATGTCAAAAGCAATATTTCTTGAAATTTGAAAATTAAACAAAGGCTAGTAATAATCCCAGAAGTTTTATTCAAGACAAGTGCCTTATTCTTGGTAAGAAGAGATTTGTAGAGTTTTAAATATCAATACTCTCATCTCTTTCTTGCCAGCCCTATAGCAACTCAAAAATAAGCAATCTCAAGTTGTGAAAATAGCATTTTAATAGCAATTTGTAAAGACTCAAATAGTCTTGAATCTCACCCCTCCAAAATAGTCCCATTCCCAGGGACTTGCTACTGTGTGACCTGTATGGAAACTCTTTAAAAAGTACCATTCAAAGAGCTTGTATATTTGACATGAATCTCACTCAGTGAAGGAAGTCCTGCCTCCAGAGCATTTAAAGAGAAAATCAATGGCAATTATTTAACAACACAGCAAACTTAGGCAGTGAGGAGAACAGGAAGGAGGCTGACTTTAAAAACAAAAGAATATATAGATATTGGGAATATGAGACGTTAATTCCTAAAACACTCTGTGCATTTAGGGGTAAACATAAGCCATGCAAATGTATAGGACCATGCATATACCCAAGAATCACCTGTAAAGTGCCAATGTCTGACCACTGACTGGCATTAAGGCTGTGTAACAAGCTGAGTGCATGATCAAAGAGTAGAAGAAAGCCAAGGGATGTAAAAGGATGTTCCATGCAAATAGAGACACAAAATCAGCTGGAGTAGGAATATTTAGATAAAATAGACTTTAAACTAAAAATCATATGAAAAGGTCACTACATAATTATAAAGGGATCAATTCAACAAGAGGAAATAACAATTGTAGACATATATGCATCACAGACCACAGCACCCGATTAAATAAGACAAACCTTATTAGATCAGAAGGAAGAGATAGATTCCAACAAATAAAAGTTGATAACTTCACACAATTTTCAATAATAGACATGACACACAAAACAACAAATCAAAAAAAAAAAAATCAGAGTTAAATTATACTCCAGACTAAATGGCCAAACCAAAGAAATTCTTTGTTGAAAACACTAGTGAAACCATCCCTTTTGCTGACACTATGATTTTATATGTAGAAAAATCTATAGATTACACACACACACACATACACACACAAAGATAACTGTTGAAATTGATAGATTAATTCAGCAAAATTTAAGCATATGAAATGAATATAAAAATGTAGCATTTTTATATATCAATTACAAACTTAAAAGAACTCAAGAAAGCAATTTTACTCACAATAGGTACCAAATATATTGAGGAAATAATTTAATCAAGGAAGTGCATTATCTTCCTAATGAAAATTTCAAAAATACTGATGAAAGAAATTGAAGAGGCAACCAAAAATGGAAAGACATTCCATATTCATAGGTTGGAAACAAATTAATATTATTAATATAATCTTTCTTCTAAAGCAATTAGAGATTCAGTACAATCCCCATCAAAACATTAATGGCTTTTTTCATATATACAGAAAAAAATTATAAAATCTATATGGGAAAGAGAAGATGCTAAATATCCAAGTAACAAGAAGAAATGAATTACAGAGCTGGAGGCATCATAACACCTGACCTCAAAACTTACTACAAAGTTATAGAAATCAAAACAACATGGCATATTCATAAAAACTGACACACAGTTCAATAACAGAGAATACAGACATAGAAATAAGATAGAAACATCTACAACCAACTAGTCTTCAACAAATATACCAAACATACACATTGGAGAAAGGACAATCTCTTCAAAAAATTATGCTGAGAAAACTGGGTATATATATACCAAAGAAAGAAACAACAGCCCCATCACTTACCATATTTCAAAGATGAATCAAAATGAATCAAAGATCCAAATGTAAAACCTGAAACTTTGAAAATAATAGAAGAAAACATAAGGTAAACACTTCAATGATTTCAAGACCCAAAGCACAAGCAACAAAAGAAAACATAGACAAAGGGGATTATTAAATTAAGAAGTTTTTATACAGCACAGAAAACAACCAAAAGAATGAGCAGATATCCTGCAGACTACAAGAAAACATTTAAAACCATCCATCTGAGAGGGGATAAATATATAATGTATGAACAGTTCAAAAGTTTGACAGCAGAAAACAAATAACTTGGCTTAAAAATAGAAAATCTAAATGGACATTTCTCAAGATATCCAAATGACCAAAAGAAAAGAAACAGAAGGAAGGAAGGAAAGAAAAACAAAATGTTCAGTATCTTCAGGGAAATACACATCAACAATTACAATGAGACATCACCTTATCTAATTTAGAATAGCTGTAATCAAAAAACAAAAAATAAAATTTTGATGAAAATGCAGAGAAAGGGCATTTCCTCATTTTTCAGCTAAGATTCATTTTAAGAGGAAATTGAAAATGTATTAAACTGATTCAATTTTAAAGTGAAATTCACTTATGCATTTTGTACATGAATTGTTTGAAAATATTATATTGAAAATCTGAAGATTAGCAAGATAAAACTTCTATTTCTTGAAAAAAAAAAGAGTGCAAGTTTCCTGTACACACACACAAACACAGATACATACATACACATATTTACATTCACAAACAAAACCCATACACAGTTTTCAGCTTTAATTTTAAAAAGGTATGTGAGAACCTTTTTAAAAAGAAGAACAAATGAATTCCAAACTAATATTTCTGCCTGACAGCAAAGAATGAACCATTTAAGTTGTAGGTAATTTCCTCCTTTCTCGTGGTAAAGACCAGATGGCTATGTGAGGTACAGTGTATTAAACCAAACACACACATGGGGAAAGTTGCCAGACAGATCCAATTGGAAGCAAGTGGAATATTGTGGCACCATACAAACAGAATTCAATATCCCTCCTCATTGTTTCAGCCAAAACATCACTGTTAATTTGCTTCAATAATGGAGATAGGCAATCTGCCCTGGCAGGAATTTGGAATATTTTCTCCACATTTCCTTAATTTCAATGCTATTTGACAGATCTGAAGCTTTCATAATTTGATTTCAGTGTTGACCTAAGTGATCAATCCTTATTATATGACTGAAAGATGAAGATCATGTACTTCATTCCTTTGTTTTACTGTGAAGAAAATAACAAGGTTTATTAATTCTGTAATTTGGGAAAGAATCCTCTTCAGTGGGTACTATTCAACCACACACACACAAAAAAATGATTAGCATTACCCAAAGTAAACAAAACCTGCATACTAATACCTAACCATGTCAGAATTGTTGGTAACTACTGAGGAATATGTTTTTCAAAAGAAACTGAAGATGAATATGTGAGTAGTATACTTCATTATCCTAATATCTCCCATAGCTAAACCTAAAATCCTACTTGAAATTTCAGTTAATCTCTACTTTTTGATCCAATGAATATATTATTAACTATAAAATTCTAGAGGTATCTTAAGGTATAAAATTGTAGAACATCTTGGTAAGTGTCCAGGTTGTTCAGGTTCATAGCATTTGTCATCTAAATCAAGAAAGAATCCTTTTTATTTTTTTGGTTATAGATAGACACAACACCTTTATTTTATTTATTTATATACTTATTTATTTATTTTTATGTAGTGCTGAGGATGGAATCCAGTGCCTCACACATGCTAGGCAAGTGCTCTACCACTGAACTGCAAATCCCAGCCCAAGAAAGAATCTTACATCTAAATGGATACCTCTGAAAAATGCAGTCCATTCTAAGAACACTTGAAAGTTGAAGATTCAACATGCTACAGTTTCAACACACAAAATAAGAAAACTATGGATATTCCTCTAGGCTTCATTAACACCAAATGGAAGAATTAAGATCTTAAATATTTTTCACTTACTCTTTCAGGAATATCAGGAAACATAAGTCTGTCCTCAATATCTTTGAAATGTCACTTTCCTGATCAAAATAAATAGTATATATTAGATTTGGGACAGGGCACATTTTCTACAGAAGATGTAATTTAGGATTAGTGTAATATCCCTATGTGTTAATATCTACACCACCGGATCCCATAGTCAGTGATGAACAAATGGCTAAAAGGGAAGTCAAGAAATAAGTAAAGTTAAACTCCTCATTTTCAGAATTAAATTGAGTAGGTAAAAGATGGTAGGAAAGCAGGAAGAGGAATAGCATGTCCCACACCAGACAGCTGCCCAGTATTATGTAACAGCCCCTTAGACTCACAAAGACTACATGGTCTCAGTTGTCTTTTCTCATTCTTGATCATGGTTCACTATAATACTGAACACTCCTTCATGTTTTATAACACTAGTATATCTCAACTTCATACAATTTAAGTTAAAGAAATAAATTCCCCTTGATTTACTTCCAACTTCCTTCCTCTACATCCATCATAGAATTTTTCACTGAATTTCTTTTCATTTAAAGAGATGGGATAATTAACTTTTTCCATAACATTAATTAAATCTTCTATGGTTACTCTACAGCTTTATTTATGAAGTTTAAATTTACCAACATTTATTTTAGTTATGTCTATTTCTTTTACCTAACTCTTTAGCATAGTTGAATGCACAGTGGAAAGAACACATAGTTGAATGGAAACCTGAGTCAAAAGAGATTACTACACAAGAAAATGTCAAATGAATTACTCTTAAGGGACTATTTTTATTTACATATTTATGCAGTGTCATGCTATAATGTTTCATATTTTAATTATAATCTTATTGTAAATGCTTAAATTTTTTCCCTCAGAGTGCTAAGATTATAGATTCCCTTGGTTGTACAATCTATTTATTACCTTACAGTCTTCTTTCTTACTAAAAATGTCCTTCACTAACCCCTCTGATTTGGGTTTCCAGTTTGGTGCTGGGTGCCCCTGGCTAAGATCACTTGTTTTGAGCCAGTGTCTCTCTCTAGACATCCTTCATCATCCAAGGGGTCAATGAGAAAAGGTAATGCCTGTAGTGGGTGGACACTGGGCATGTGCTCTGAAACATGAGCTTCTATGTACCAAGGTTGACCTAGTTATAGCCTCTGTTGAATGCCCAGTCTACAATACTGATCCACTAATACAATCCCATCCCTCAGGGCAGTAATTCAGCTATCTGGAGGCAGCTTAATTACATTATTCTATTTCCACTCTGTGGGTGCCAATATTTTGTTATAATTGGAATGGAACTTTCTCTGGGTACAGAGTTGCCTTTCCTGTATACAAAGTTCCTGTAAAATCTACCACCTATGAACGTAAAGAAGGATTTATCTATTGTTGTGATATTCCACATGGCAGTGCTTATAATCAAGGATATCCTTTCTTAACAAATGAAGTTCATCAGTGGGCCCACGTTCATGGAATTCACTGATCTTACCATGTCGACTGCCATCCTCAAGCAAATTGTTTGGTAGAACAGTTGGAAAATAAACGGCATATATTTAAGATTTGTAATATAATGTTTTTTAAAATTTTACAATTTGTTTTAATTAGTTACATATGACAGTAGAATACACATTGATGCATCATATATAATGGAGTATAATTTCTCATTTTTCTAGCTATACGTGATGTAGAATCCCACTGGTCATATAGTTATATATGTATATAGCATAATGTCTTGATACACATTGTTACATGATTACCATAATAAGGCTGATTAGTCAATTACCTTAAGCCATCCTTGATCTCCAGTAAAGGCGTCTCTCTACGTAACAATATCTTGCAGTGCTATAGCACATTTCTCCAGAAGGCTCTGGTTATGTACTTTGGATCAGTATCCAATAAGTGGCACTATTTCTCCTGTAGCCAGAATTCTTGAGTCCAGGAATTAAGGGGTAGAAATAGGAATGGCACCACTCACTATTACCCCTAGTCACACACAAGCAAAATGTGTATTTCCTGTCATGATGATCTTATGCTCAGCTGGCTGAAAGATCTTGGTTCCAAAGAGAAAAATGTTTCACCTGGGGACACAAGAGTGATTCTTTTGAACTAGAAATTAAGACTGCCACTCAGTCACTTCATTCTCCTGAGGCATCTTACCAAGAGGCAAAGGAGTCACTATGCTGGCTAGGGTAATGGATCCTGACCACCTAGGAGAAACTGAAACAGTTCTCCACAGTGGAGGCGAGGAAGAGACAGAGACAGAGGTGTCTGGAATACAGGAGACCCCTTACTGCTTTTCATGGAATTACCACACCCTGGAATAAAGGTCAACAAATAAATTCAATACCCTAGTCTAGGAAGGACTAGTAATGACCCAGACCCTTCGAAAATGAAAGTTTATTTCACCCCACCAATAAATACCCCTGACAACCTGAGGTGTTTGCTGAGGGCAAAGGAATTGAGCAGTGGAGGAAGGTATTTATGAAAACCAGCAATGACTACATGATCAATTATAGAAAAGAGGACTGTAATTATCATAAGTGTTTCTTCCTTACTTTCAATATGTATATGTGTGAAATAAGCAAGTATTTTTTTCTTCCCCTTTTCCTTCATCATGTAACATAAGATTATTAACTTTATATCATAGGGTTTGAGTATTATCTATTTTATATTATATAATTTAAGGTACAGGATATCAAGAAAAGGAGTAAACACCACAAAAAGCACTTTTATTCCTCTTCTGGAGAAAGGGAAAATAGCATCTTCAATTGTACACAAGAAGCTATATCATATGAAAAAGAGGTATGATCTGGTTATCACCTTTATTTGGAGATTAAGAGTGTTTCAGCTAATTACCATAATTAGCCTGATTCGATAATCATTTCACAATATATGCATATATCAAAATACTGTCATGTATCTTAAATATGTGCAATTTATTTTCCAACTATATCTCAATAAAATGGGGGGAAAAGATGAAGAAGGATGGATTAAGGAGATGCGCATAGATGCAAAGTTGATAAGGAGGGAACTTGTGATGACTAATTGAATGTGTCAACTTAGCAGGGCCATAGTGCCAGATACAATTCAAACTTTATTCTGGATGTGTTCTGTGAGAGTTATTCTGTGGAAGAGATTAACATTTAAATCAGTGGAACTGGGACTAGGGATGTAGCTGAGTCATAAGGTTCATGCTTAGTATTCATGCCCTGGATTCAATCCCCAGATCTAAAATTAAAATATAAATATATCAGTGGGCTTGTAATAGAACAGATTATGTTCTATAAAGGAGGTGAAAGGGAAGGGGGGTAAAATGAAGACTCATTTCCCTTGAGCAAGAATTAATTCTGCTAGTAGACTTCCTTTGGATTTAAACTGAGTGCCCTGCCTGCAAGTCTACCCCACCAGATTTTAGACTCCAAACCACCACACCCCTCCAAAGCTTTGAGGATTACCAAAAGAAAATATGTTGTGGTAGACACTATGATGTACCATCAGACCTCAGGTATAGAATCAGCAACTTGTTCTCCACAGCTATTACAAGTAAAGCCAGAGGCATCCCTCAACCATCTGTTATGCTTAAGGATTAACCCACTCAAGAATAAAATGTGTATCCCAGGGTCTCACCTCATCTCTGAATCAGCCTTCTTAATGACTGACCAGTGCATGTATATAAATGCTCAGTCCCTTCACCTCAGCTCTGAATAAGTCAAATGAGTCCTTCTGGCTCCAAAGATGAGGACTTTTTTGTATTTTCAGTGCTATTCATCTTCTCCCTTGTCGGGGTTTCGGCCGGACCCCTGGCCCTAGGTGTGGCAAGGCTAAGATGGCGCCTGGCAGTGAGCCAGAGCAGTTAACTTTTGCACAAACAACTGACATCGCATTGAGGAAGTTCGAGGGATTGGCTGAGCTCCCTGATGGACAGTGCAGGTCCACTGTATGCCTGCCTTTGCTGCCTATATCTGTGCATGCTCTCCCCTCATGCTAAAAGGCTGATTGGTTACAAGTACTGTATATATTGGAGTGTAAGTTCCTCAAAAAGGGAGAACAAAGAAAGAACTATGAGGAAGTAGACGCGCGCAATAAAGAGCTGAAAAGAACCAGGTGTCTTATCTCTCTGCGGGCAGGGAGTGCGATAGGTGGCGCCAAAACCCGGGAGCTCTACAGGTAAAGTAAAAGGTAAGTATTATATTCATATTAAGACCTTGAGTCCGTCAGTGCTATTCATATTAAGACCTTGAGTCCGTCAGTGCTATTCATATTAAGACCTTGAGTCCGTCAGTGCTATTCATATTAAGACCTTGAGTCCGTCAGTGATATTCATTTCAAGACCTTGAGTCCGGCAGTGCAGGGTAGGGAACCCAGCAAAATTGAGTCTACATAGATAGATGCAGTGGTACCAGATTGCTTGTGTGGTGTGTGTTATTTTGTGTTTGTTGTGTGGCTTGTTTGTGTGCTTGGAGCTCTTAGTGCTGTAAGATTTAATCATAGGAACAGAACTGTCTAAGACTGGAATGCAGCGGCCTCCTAGGGAGTTGTTGGGGAATCACGGAACGCCGCTGAAGGCAGAACAGCTTGAGCATTCCTTGATACCATAAAAAAGGTCTCTCCGTGGTTTTTAGATAAAGGGTTGTTAAATATATTCCTCAGTGGAAGCACCTGGGAGAGGATCTACACATAACAAAAAAGCAAAAGCTGTTACCTGTTGGAACTTAGCCATTTGGTCCCTGATTAAATCTTGCTTACAACATAAAGATAAACAAAATCTAAAGGGACCCCTGGAAGAGGGAAGTCAGGTTTTAGAAGAGATTAAAGAGATACGGTTCTGTTCTCAGAACTCAGAAAGAAATAATAACTCAGTAGGGGAAGATTCAAAAGAGGAATTTTCAGGGGGAGAGCTAGAAAGGACATTTGGGAAGCTAACAATGCAGTCTAAGCGCCCTATTAATGATGACATTGACACCGGTGAAGACTCGAGACCTGTGGGCAATAGTTAAAAAACACTCTTTTGTGGAGCCTCTGACTGAGGGCAGTCAGGTTTTGGAGAAAATGTAAGAAAAAAGGTCTAAAACATCAAAAAGGGCGTCAATAAGATCAGGGACAAACAAAAATAAAAATAAAAGTGGGTGTAAGGAACAACTTGTTAGAAAGAGGGAAATCAGTTTAGGGGAGGGTCCCCCTAGGCAGAGAGCTCAGCAGCTCCATTCCTTAAAGTAGTAAAATGTTTTGTGATTTTCTGCATTCAAAACCTAACCTGATTTCTCAACCAGGTAAAAAAAAGGGTTAAAAAGTCCTGGGTGATCCTCCCTCCCCCTGCCTGGCCTTGCTGCAGCCACATTGGAATGTAACTACAGCGTCTCAAGGAGAAAAGGGGGGTAGCCTGAAGATAAGAAGAAAAAAAAAAAAAAAAAAAAAAAGAGAAGTGTCCGTTTTAAACTCCTGGGCCGCTACACAAAACTAACTTATTCTTCAGGATTCTTGTTTTGTTTTGTTTTTTCTTTAATGCTGTATTTTTGAGCTCATAATTTTGATCCTACATACCTAGGTTAATGATTTTATTTTTGATCAGTTCTATTTTTATTCAACTGAAGTTTTTGAACAGCTGTTTCATTGCAATGAACATTTACCTATAAAGTTTACAAGGCCTTTGATTCTGTGTTATGTGTTATGTTGTGCTGTCTAATGTCATGTTTTGTCTGCGTCAATACTGAGCACTCTTAAAATTAAAATTTAAAAATGGATCCAAATACTTTTATTCACGTGATTTTAAGGTTCAATTCAAATTGGGTAAACTAATGAAAGTAAAATGTCTTTAAAAATAACTTGCAAGTCTCCAGGTGGTCAAACTAATGAAATGTTAATGTTAAACAATGTCTAATATCAATTGCTTCTAGGACTTTTCTTCAGCAGGAAAGAGGCAACGGATCCTGTTCAGGACACTTGTCTGATATCTTGGTTTCTATAAAATAAATAAATTGGAGTTAACATGTATGGGATTACTCAAATGTGTTTGTAGAGACGTCTGGTTAATTTACAAAGTTAAAATGCTAATTGTTAAATAACATCAAGTACTTTTAACTCCTTAAATTACATGGGGTAACATACTTAAACATTATTGGTGTTTTCATAGGATGGTAAATAAAAGGGTTTACGATTACTTTGTGTCCTCACTAAACTAAAAACAAGGTTACTAAAAGTTATGTCCTAACAAGTGGAATTCTATATACAAAGGGTCCCAAAAGTTTCAACTGTGTTTCAATTAAGAGTACTATAAACAACAAAATATTTAACCTTATTAATATAGGGTGATTTATCTAAATTCAAAAATTTCATAAGAGTTGTTTCAGAATGTGAACAAAAAAGGGGTCAACAAATAGGAAGAAAAAATAAAAGGTTCTGGGTATGGAAATGTATTTAGTAAAAGGAAAAAGAAAATGTTTCTGGATAAGAAAGTCTATATGTAATAAAGGGCAAGTTTCAACAAGTCTGTGTGTAACTAAGTTGGTTGTATGTATGTAAATCAGCTAAAGCTATTTAAGGTTTTTCCTAAGGTGAAATACTAATGTTCTGATATAAGCCAAAGTTTAATCTATATGGTAAAATGACATGGTAAAATAACAAAGTTTTCTTAAAACACCAATTCATTCTTAACTTTGTGTCTCTTAAGTTTTATTCTTTAAAACAATTGTCTTAAAAATAGGGGTTTATACAATTATGGTTAAGCAACTTAAAAATTGTACTACGTTATAAAGTCTAAATTTTTCTTTAAAAACTGAAATTGGTAAGAACCAATTCCTCACTAAAATTAAAATAACTCTAACCACAGATGTACCTTATAACCCACAAAAACAAGGTATTGTCAAACATACACATCTCACCCTCAAAAATACTCTTTATAAACAAAAAGGGGGAATAGAGGAGACCTTCAGGTCCCCTAAAGATAAACTTTCTCTTTGTCTCTTTGTTTGGGGTTTTTTAACTCTGGGTAATAAGGGTAACCCGGTGTTTTACTGGAGCTGCGGCTCAGTTTGTGTGTTTCCACGGAATAAACTAACTTACTACCTCTTTTTAGTCTCTTAGGAGGAACAGTTCAACTATGTAACAAAACAACTGCTTCTCTCAATTGTACTTCAGATTTGTGCTATCTCTCAATGTTAAAATGCTTCTAGGTTCCTGCTGGCAGACTTAATGTGTGTTCCTACTTTCTTGCCCATACCAGTTTCTGTTACAGATGATGAATTGCCAGTATTGCTTTCCAGAAATAAGAGAGATTTTGGAATCACCACAGCAGTCATTACCGCTATAGTTGCATCAGCGGCAGCTGCCACTACAGCAGCTGTAGCCTTAACTACATCTGTACAATCTGCAGCCACAATCAATAAGGTGGTTCAACAGACTGCTACTGCCTTATCTACTCAGCAGACAGTGGATCAACACTTAAAAGCAGGGATTCTTTTAGTAAACCAGCGAGTGGACTTGCTTCAGGAACAAATGGACATCTTACAAGAACTGTTAAACGTGGGATGTATTTATCGTCTGACGGGACTGTGCGTTACACCTGTAGCTTACCATAACCTTAGCTATGCAGCAAACTTGTCTAGAATCTTGTCTGCTCAGCTACAAACAAATTGGTCTTATACATTTGATAATCTTACTGCTATTCTTAGATCTCAAATTGTTAGTCTCAATGCTACTAGAGTTAATGTAGCCCCTATGTCCGAAGTGCTAAGTTGGCTATCCTCTTCTTTCAGTTTGTAAAACAATGGGCAGGTATGGGAGCCTTTTGTATGTTCATGGTTGTTGCTGTTGTCTTCCTCACACGCTTTATCATGCGTGTGCGCCAGAGTCAAGCGAGAGATCGTATCATCTTCCATCAGGCCATGGCTGCCCTAGAGGCCGGCAGTTCCCCACAAGTATGGCTCACGATGCTGGATCGCTAGCCAGATGGGTAAGGAAGGAGGTGACCCCCGTACTGACCTAAGACAGGAGCTGTAGCATGCTCTGCAGTTATCCGATGACGGGTAAGGACGGTGGTTGACCACTCCGCCTAAGACAGGCACGGTCCCGAGCTTTCCTTTTCTTTTAAAAGAGAAAAGGGGGAACTGTCGGGGTTTCGGCCGGACCCCTGGCCCTAGGTGTGGCAAGGCTAAGATGGCGCCTGGCAGTGAGCCAGAGCAGTTAACTCTTGCACAAACAACTGACATCGTGTTGAGGAAGTTCGAGGGATTGGCTGAGCTCCCTGATGGACAGTGCAGGTCCACTGTATGCCTGCCTTTGCTGCCTATATCTGTGCATGCTCTCCCCTCATGCAAAAAGGCTGATTGGTTACAAGTACTGTATATATTGGAGTGTAAGTTCCTCAAAAAGGGAGAACAAAGAAAGAACTATGAGGAAGTAGACGCGCGCAATAAAGAGCTGAAAAGAACCAGGTGTCTTATCTCTCTGCGGGCAGGGAGTGCGATACTCCCTCTGTCCAATAGTGCTTCCTTCCTCTTTCCCTCTTTCTTAGAATTATTCCCAAAAGACTTCTTTTTTTATTTTGTTCATAAAATAGCTTTTATTTCTTTAAAAGTTTATGTGTGCATTACAAGAAAAGTAAAATCACAAGCAAAGAACAAAGTCATCCAGTCACAAGCACTTAGTTGGATATGTCCCTCCAGGTCATGCATATACATTTACAACATCCCATTTTGTGTGATTGAGATCATAGTGTGTATCATGCTTCTCCATACATAATGAATACTCACCAATTCAAAATCCCAAAGCTATGTATTTTTGATAACCAAGAATACACTACACCAACTCAATCTGTTATCCTTTCTTGGGGACAAAAATTTCAATGAAGACAGAAATGGCAACAGGCCATTTTATAGACATATTGGCAGAGTTACAACTAAAATGCATTCCCTTAATACTCAATGTAAAATGAGACAAAGCAACAGAATACACGAGGCTTGTTTCATTACCAGATTTTTACTACCAAAATATTAGCAAGAATGCATGTTCCCAGTGACTCAAAGTATTCCTATAGTACAGTCAGAAGATGCACACACCAATGGCTCACATGAAAGTATCAATCCTTGGCCTGGAATTGTAACTCAGTGGTAGAGCACTCGACCCACATGTGTGAGGAACTGGGTTGAATTCTCAGTACCACATATAAATAAGTAAATAAAATAAAAATCCATGGACAACTAAAAAATATTTTTAAAAATGTAAATCCTTAAGGATTTGCTCCCATCTTTCCCTGCATGCTTCCCTCTGCCCCTCTGTTGCCAGTATAATTAACAAGTCCTGATGCACACTGTCCAGAGATAAAACAATTCCATGTCCAAGATGCATCTTTCCTATCAGTTATAACAAAACTATATTTACATATTGGCTCTACTTTTTATGATTCACTGACACCTCAGGGCATCTAGAAAGCTTAGATGTTGTGAAATAAAGTATGAACTTTGTGAATAATAAACACAAGTACTTTACCAAAAATGCACACATAGATCTATGGCTATAATCTAAACCACTCTTCCATATATGGAGATACTAACAAAAGAAAAATTTCCCTCACCCTTTTCAGCATTCCAGTGACTAAATTCAGGACTACCTGTAGCTCCAAGAGGTGGATTAAAAGGGTCATTCCCAGAAGACAGTTTTTCCTAAAAACTAACAAAAGGATATTTACATAGGGATTATTTTGCTATTTTTAAAAAAACTTAGGCATTAGGACTTATCTTTTAATACCCAGCAATATTAATAAAAATGCATATATAACAATGACTAGACAATCTGAACTAATCTATGGGGCACAGATTGCTTCTCTATGTGTACTTTCTCCTTCCCCCACCCACCATCCAGTGAACTTTCAACATACTCTCCAAGACATCGAAAATACAAGGGCCTTACTTTAGCCTTCTACTTTTACCATGTGTTGTGCACTTTTAAACATCTAGAAACTCTAGATGTTTCCAAAAAGGTCTTAAGTTTCCAACCATACATACAGCAGCATTGAACAGACTGTACACACTTAGCAAAGGCTACACCTTGAAGCAATAACCCCCTTTTTTTTTAAAGGCTAGAATTTGAAAGTGTCTTCCAAACAGGAACATTCTGGCCTACAATCCTTCCTCTTCTAGTCTCTTATCAGTCCAGGGGTCAGATACATGCATCTGCAATGCTTAGAGATGACTTTGACAATTTCACTTCCTAAGTGGTTTTAAGAACAGTCTTTCCCAAGAATTCAATACAAAGAGTACTCAATGTGTTAGTTAACTAACTCTACTTTTGTCATACACTTGCACCCTCTTTAACATCTAGATAGACTAAAAATAAACTTGGACTCTTTTGTCTTTTATATACACTGTTTACACAGCATAGTGAAACAAAATTCACAGACATAGAGACAAGGGTCAATTTTGCTTCATCAAAAATATATTAATATAAAGAAAGCCCTTTGCATTTTCTTTCCCTTCTTCCTCCCTGAAGCAACACAGATATAATATGTACTGCTAAGAAGTGTTTTGATCACTCCATTTCCAAAAGACAGTTACTGAATTATGAATTTTAACAAAAAGATATGTACAAAATGGATTACTTTCTACCTCTACTTTTAACATACTTTTGCACTTCTAAACATCTAGAAAGAATAGATTTTTCAAATAAGGACTTAAGTTTGTTCACTATGTACATAGTAATGTTAAATAAATTACACACATGTAACAATGGTTATATCCGAAAGTGTCTTCTAAGTAGGATCATTCTGGCCTAGAATCCTTCATTTCTTCCACTTCTTTCTCCTATGTCACATATGTCAAATCTGAGTGTCACATGATGTGATGTTACAATTTCACTTCCAAGGCCTTTTCAGAAGACACTTTGTAACACAAAGTGTACAAAATGTGTTAGTTTACTAACTCTACTTTTGTCACACATTGACAACCTCTTTGATATCTAGAGACAAGACTGTGGGAAGCCATCCTTATTTAGCAGAATCAGACTAGGTTGAGTCATGGGACATAGAGGCCTGGCTTTTAGGAATTGCCAGGAAGTATGTGGCGCTGCATGGGAGTTGTTCCTTGTCTCCTTCTGGAATTTTCCCCCAAGAGGATGGCTCCCCAACTCCACCCTATTCTGTCCATCACAGAAGAAGTTCCTCCTAGTCCTTGTCTCCTTTTTCCTGTATATTATAAATAAAGGAGAGTTGGGCAACTCAGTTGTTATAAAGAGGCCAGAGCTGATATGGCCGACCCGTCACACACCCTCTTATAAAAAGAGTATTGACTCTCATGTATTTATTGAGTAGATAAATTTTTTGGGTAATAGAAAAACCACCAACATCTTCCTCTGGTAGTCATCCCTTTCCTCCTCCACGGGGGACATGGCAGAGAAGACCCAACACTAGACATTATAAAATTAGGACTCCATTGTCGAGTATATACACAATATATACAGTACAGCAAAGTTAAATTAACTGCATGTTACAGGGCCATGGGTAAGCTGAAATTTTCCAGCACACTCTAACAAAACATCTTTTGCAGATTTTTCCCTCCCACCTCCCTCAACACAATGAACAAGTATAGACAGTTTACTTCTTCAGGGGTGGTTTAACAATTCCAAACACAGTATTTCTCATCAGTTTTTAAAAGCTATTTTTAAAAGATTTTAATTCTACTACTTCTACTTTTAAATATATCAAGCACTTTTAAATATGTAGAAGGACTAGATATTCCACATAAGAAACTGTCCACAATGCACACAGCACTGGTAAATAAAATTGCACATGTGGCAATGGTTATAATCTGAGATATCTTCTAATATGGTCATTTTGTCCTTGAACTTCCTTCTCTCTACTTTCAGTTCAGTGGAAAAGTGCAGGCATATGTAATGCTTAGAGACTGTTGAATAAATCCATATCCAAAAGTCATTGACAGAGGACAAGGTTTCCTATGAATTTCAACACAAAATGTACAAAATGTACTAATTTTACTAATTACTTGGTCTTACACTGGCAACCTCTTTAATATCTAGAGACTAGATGTTGCAAAATGGGGACTCATTTGTCCATTATATATATAAAAAATGCACAAAACATACAGAAAACTGATGTCTGAAAATGTCCAAATATTAACACACTAACATATTACCCTTGCAATTGCTTCCCTCCCACTCCCTACATGTCACTGAACAAGTACAGATGGTACTAAGCTGCTCACAGAGGTGGCTTAACAGTTCCATTCCCAAAAGACAATATTGCATATGAATTTTAGCAAAAGGATATTTACAAAGTGATATTTTACTACCTCTACATTTAACATACATCAGGCACTTCTAAACATCCAAACAGACAACACGTTCCAAGTAAGGACTCAATCTGTTCACTATATACTTGACAATCTTGAATAAAAATGCACACATATAACAATAGTTCTAATTTTAAAATGTCTTCAAAATATGCACATTCTGGCCCTTCACTAATCCAGTGGGCTCTAATGCTCAAATTTTCAGAAGACAATCCTCCCTAGGAATTTTAACACAAACATAAAAAATTTGTTTACTAATTCTACTTTTATCATAAGCTGGCAACCTCTTTAACACCTGGAAGGACTAGATGTAGATTAGGAATCGTTTGTCCTTTATATACACCATGTACACAACAAAGTATACAAAACCCATAGACATAAGGTACAACTCTTAGCTCACCATAAGCACACTGGCACAGTGCTCCCAAGAACTAGTACATGATTCTACTACTCAATGGGAAGACTTAATTAAATACATGACCAGTGAAACTTCACATCATGTACAACCGCAAGAATGGGATCCAGACTAGAATAAGTTATACTCCATGTATGTATAACATGTCAAAATACACTCTACTTTCATGTATACCTAAAAAGAGCAAATAAAAACTGAATAAATAAATGACCTGCATCCTAATCTATACTTCAGAGTCTGAAAATGTTCAATGTGCAACAATGTTTCTTTCTACCATGATATCATTCTGCATTACCTTTCTCCCTGCGCAAGAGGGTATCACCGCAACCTCCGACATAAACCAGTATTCATTCTGGAAATAAGATGCCAGTTTTCCCTTCCTGAATTCATTCTTAATTTCTGTGATTTTCTCGAAGCTCTCCTTACTTACCTGGCAGGGTTGTGAAAACCTCTCCCTTCTCCTTGCCACCTCAAAGGTTATATCATTTATAAAGTTCAAGCTCAATCATGCCTTCAAAATGATGGGTACACAAATCATGTTATTCAAAGGTACTTCTCACATTCAAAGGTACATTCTGGTCATGAGAGTCCATGCTTGGTTCAGTCATCTAACAGAGGAACCAAATCCAGTTCACATTCTGCCAGGTATCTTTGGTTTCTAAGCATTTTTCTCTGTGGGATGGTTTATCTCCTCCTCTCTCCAATAGCAGTTCCCTCCTATGTAAAGACTCATTGAAAGAAAATTTGAGCATAAATGATCTGCAAATTATCTTTTAATTTTATTTATCCATTTCATTCTTATTGTATGTACACAAATTCTTTGACTATTATTTTATAATATGACTGAAAAGTTTAGCATGTTTTATCTCCATCTCTCTGCCCCAAACTTTGTGCTATCCTTTGCATACAAAAATAAATGAACACACAGATTTACTGCACTTAATAATAATAATCAGAACTATTAATAGACTTTCTTTTTGGAGTGATTTATTTTTTTCCTTATGACTACATAGCTTCCTTCCCCTGACCAGAGCCTAGTAGTAATTATATTATTTTATGCAGTCAAAGTCTCCTTGCTTTCTTTTCTAATGTGCCAAGGTCAGTTTCTCAACTATTTCCCTTTCTCAGTGGGTCATGATTTAGCAAGTTCTACTCATATCATATGCAACTGAAGTAAGAGAAGGCCTGAATCCCCACATGATCTAATTATATAAGAATTTGGCTAGCTATTATGCTAAATTTGCCCTTTGACCTGAAAGAAAATACTTCTAAGATGTTTTGTTCACTGAGAACGAAAAATGAGATGCATCAAAGTTTTAGCTAATTGAGAAATGCTTGAATGATCTTGTCTATTTGACTGATACCTACTGGGACACATTTTACTGATAGTGTGAAAGGAACTTTGGAATCTAATTGGTAAGGTGGAGCATTTGAAGCAAGGGTTTTAAGATTAAAGAGTAGAATCACTGAAATGGACTTTAAGAAAGGAAAAACATGAAAATCATGATCAAGGATTTAAGCAGAAAGATATTTTAAAACAGAAATAAAACTACTTAATTAAACTATGATATTGAAAGACAAAATCTTTACTCTGAATCTAGAGAAAGGTAGTCTATTCTATTATTCAATTTTGTCTAAGCATTAAAGCAAGAATGCTATGGAAAATAGATACAATTTGCTTGGTGGTTGGATGTGTAAGGTTTTGATCTCATGAGGTATGTGTGGTATAAGTTTAAAACCAGATCATTTCAGAAATGATCCAGACCCGCCCGCGCCCGTGGCCATGTGACGGGAAGCAGCTGATGGCCTCTCCGGGTGGCAGCGGGCGCAGCAGCGGCGGGGCCGGGGAGGGGGCCGGGCCGGGGCCGGGCCGGGGCCGGGGCCCGCGCGGGGGTGGGCGGTGCGGGGGCTGCATGAGGGCCAGCGGCCCGGGGGGCTGAGGCGCCCACCGCCTGCTGTGCGAGGTGCGCGCGTCCTCCATGGAGGCCCGAGAGGAACCGCTGCTGCTGGCCGAACTCAAGCCTGGGCGCCCCCACCAGTTCAATTGGAAGTCCAGCTGTGAGACGTGGAGCGTGGCCTTCTCCCCAGATGGCTCCCGGTTTACCTGGTCTCAAGGACACTGCATCGTCAAGCTGATCCCCTGGCCGCTGGAGGAGCAGTTCATCCCTAAAGGGTTTGAAGCCAAAAGTCGAAGCAGCAAAAATGATACAAAAGGACGAGGGAGTCCAAAGGAGAAGACACTGGACTGTGGTCAGATTGTTTGGGTTTTGGCCTTCAGCCCGTGGCCTTCTCCACCCAGCAGGAAGCTCTGGGCACGTCACCATCCCCAAGTGCCAGACATCTCTTGCCTGATCCTTGCCACAGGGCTCAATGATGGACAGATCAAGATTTGGGAGGTGCAGACAGGACTCCTGCTTTTGAATCTTTCTGGCCACCAAGATGTTGTGAGAGATCTGAGCTTCACACCTAGTGGCAGTTTGATTTTGTTCTCTGCATCATGGGACAAGACTCTTCGCATCTGGGACCTGAATAAACACGGTAAACAGATTCAGGTGTTATCGGGCCACCTGCAGTGGGTTTACTGCTGCTCCATCTCCCCTGACTGCAGTATGCTGTGCTCTGCAGCCGGAGAGAAGTCGGTCTTTCTATGGAGCATGCGGTCCTACACACTAATCCGGAAGCCAGAAGGCCATCAAAGCAGTATTGTCACTTGTGACTTCTCCCCAGACTCTGTCTTGCTTGTCACAGCTTCCTATGATACCAACGTGATTATGTGGGACCCCTACGCTGGCGAGAGGCTGCGGTCTCTCCACCACACCCAGCTCGAGCCTGCCGTGGATGACAGTGACGTCCACATGAGCTCACTGAGATCCATGTGCTTCTCTCCTGAAGGCCTGTACTTTGCCACAGTGGCCGACCGACAGGCTCCTGAGGATCTGGGCCCTGGAGCTGAAGGCGCCCGTTGCATTTGCTCCCATGACCAATGGGCTTTGCTGCACATTCTTTCCACATGGTGGAGTTATTGCCACAGGGACAAGAGATGGCCACGTCCAGTTCTGGACTGCTCCTAGAGTTCTATCGTCACTGAAGCATTTATGCCGGAAAGACCTTCAAAGCTTCCTGACAACTTACCAAGTCCTAGCACTGCCAATCCCCAAGAAAATGAAAGAGTTCCTCACATACAGGACTTTCTAAGCAATGCTGCACATCTCCTTTTCTTTGTAGCAGAATAAATCTTCCAGGCAAAGGAACCACTGGAATGATAGGCCAAACATCTGGTCTTGGATTGAAGTAGAGGTTCTTTGGGATTGTGACTAGATGTAGCCAGCTGGACTCCAGTGGACTCGTGGTGGATCTCTTCCTCCATGGCACGTGCAGGCCCGTCTTAGAGGAGGAAGGCCCAGTCCTGCAGCGACAGCCGTACCGTGCTCTTCAGTCCACTGTGACCAGCAGCTGCCGAGCCCGTCCTAGGCATTTTGATTCAGAGTGCAGTTACTGATGTTTAGACGAGAGTGGACATCCAGAGCCTCTCCTCAGTGGTGGCAGAGTTCCCGTGCCGCCATCCTTGTTCCCAGTGCAGGGTGGCATGGTTTGACGTCCCCTCCTGCTGTGCTCAGAGCTGCTTTGATGTTGGCGAGTACGTCCCTCAACTCCCTCTGACCAGCAGGACCGAGTTCCCGCACAGCCTTGGGTGCACGGTGTTCCCCAGTGACAGGTGGTCAGAGGCCGTGCTCCTGACTGATAACAGACACTATTATTGGCTGTTTTTTCTTTTAAAATGGTGTGCATGTGCAGGAGATGACAAATTCGTGTGTCAGGTTATGAGGATGTGTTCCTAAATGCATGACTGTTCAAATGGTTACTGAGTCGTCAGTTGTTGGCCATTTGTTAGCATTATATTTATTTGTATTTTCTAAACAGATGTTAAGGTACAACTGTGTTTTTCTCCATGGTATCTAAAACCCAGAATACTTCATGGAAAAAAAAAAAAAAAGAAATGATCCAGAAATTACACCTTTAGCAAGGATTCATGCTATCAATTCCTCTTAGTGTTAAATAAGAAGCAAAAGTCTTAAGTTTTTTATAAGTTAGATAGTCAACTTAAATGATTGCACCATGTTCTTAATAACAGCAGGGGCCATTTAACTCTGGAAAGAGAACACTGATCTACTTCCAACCTTGGATAACTGTTTTATAATATCTGGCACATTAGAAAAGAAAGAAAGGAGACTTTGACAGCATAAAATAATGTGATTACTAATAGGCTACAATCAGGGGAAAGAAGTTATGAGGTCATATGGGGAAAAAGGTAGCTGACTGTGTGTTTTCACATTGTTGGGTGAAGACTTTGAGTTCTAATATGTGGCATATTGTATTTTGAATGATTTATTGAAAGTAACAATAATTAGGCAGGATTTCAAATATGCGGTTTGAATTAGTTATTTGTTATCTTTTCAAGGATTATCACAATTCAACTTTCAAAAGCACATGGAAGCATCCATTAGGCAAGCAAAAATATTGGTCATGGTATTGAGACAAAATCAAAGAAAAACAAGACAAGCTTGAACATAATGTCTTTGGGAACTGAACATTTATGTTATCTAAAATTACATTTACTGAGGTTAACTGGTTGAACACTAAATCCTCTTAATTCTATCATGAAACATCATTTTAATAAATCCTGTGTTTACACTACAGATTGATTTTAGCTAACTAAAATCCATTTGAAACTCCATATCCTAAGAATAGTGGTAGTTTGCATTACAACCAAAGAAATACTCTAAAGTCATTGAATTTGATAATTTTTTTTCCTTTTCAATCTACTCTAATCCCAAGAATCTACAATTCCCAAAACTCATTTAACAAAGTCTCGATTGTATTTTACTGTTTCTGTGTCCATTGCTGAATGTATCTGGCTCTAACTGAGATTTGAAGAAATTATATCAAAGCATGGTTTGTAGCATGAAAATAATGAATGAAAAAAAAATCTCAGATCCCTGAGAGCCTTTGTAACATCATCTTGCCAGAAACCTGTTCCTTTATTTTGATTTTTTGTCAGTTCTTTTGTATTACTTTCATATACTTTTACTTTTACCCTTTCCTTTTTTTTCTTTTCTTGATACTTTTTAGTGAATACCACTCTTTCCCTTTTCACCTAATCTGATTTTTTTATACTTTTGTTTCTACACTTTAACTACTTGACCTTTAAACCCTCCCTTTCTTTCACTGAGTAAAAATATATTACATTGAATCCCCAATTCATATTCAGGCCTCCATCTATTTCTTAATCTGACTCTGGTTATCTGAGGAGTCATATTCTTTTCAGCTTCCTACACAAGGATCTGAACACTGCTGTGAGGCTGATACCAGAGGGATTCAGAAAGACAAGGAAATGTGAAGTGCAATTAGGCTGCAACTTTATTTACTTATTAGTGCATTATAGTTATACATCATATTGGAGTTAATTTTGACATCATCATACAAGCATGGAATGTAATTTGCTCCAATTCAATGCCCAGTACCTCCTCTTTCCCTCTCCCTGCTCACCTTCCTCTACTTTGCTGGTCTTCCTTCTATTTATTTATAGTTATTTTTGATTAGTGCTTTATAAATACACATAAAGATGGAATTCACTGTGGTATATTCACATATGTACATGGCATAATTTGATCAATTTCATTCCACTGTTCCTCCCTTTTCCTGTCCCTCCTCCCTACCCTTCAATTGCTTTCTACTCCCCTGAACTCACTTCTATTTTCATGGGATTTCCTCCCACCCCTGTTTTTTTCTTTTACTTTTCTCTGGCTTTCCCATGCAAGAGAAGACATTCAACCCTTGATTTTCTGAATCTGATTTATTTCACTCAGCATGATGCTCTTCAGTTCCATCCATTTACCAGCAAATGCCATCATTTCATTCTTCTTTATGAGTGAGAAAAACTCTACTGTGTATGTATACCACATTTTCTTTATCCATTCATCTGTTGACAGGTACCTGGGCAGGTTCCATAACTTAAAGAACTAAAATCAGCATACTATAGTGATAGGGTATAAATTTCTAGATAAAAACAAAGTTACTGAGCCATACTAGACACTTGAGTTTAATAATAGCTCATAACTCTCCAATCTCACTATAATAGGCACAGAGGAAAAATACAATTACTATCTACAGTAGAAAACCATTTCTACTATTAAGGAAGCCTCATTCTACCACTAACCACTTACGGATTTGCAGTGGTTGTATATTTCTTTCCACACATAAACAAAGAATTTCCATGAGGAAGACCATTTCATACCACATAGAACTGAAAGTCATATGCAAATATTTCTAATTTCTTTGGTATTGTCACTGAACAGATATTGTGCAAAGTGAAAAATACACTTACTATATTACTAATAAAAGTAATATACTCTATTTTAGTTACTATCACTTTTTCCCTTTCCTTTTTATGTCCAATGCTCAAAATTCACAAGTATTGTCCTTCTTAATGTTGATAACAACACCAAAAGAAGAATACTGCCTCCGTTATCCATTTTATACATGGAAGATTGAGGCTTCAAGAAACTGAATAATTTTCTAAAGTCACACTGATTTTAGATATGAAAACCACTTCTGTTTGAATTCGAAGCTATCAACTATTTTTGGATTTGCTCTTATGTCAAAAAATACTACACACACACACAAACATATGCACACACACACACATGGGTTAGCACTGAAATATTTCAATCTAAACAATTCTAAATGAAACTTTCTTTTGCTTGAGCTCATAAATAAGAAATACGTTAACTATTCAGGTATGCAAGGCAAATGTGCGGCTATGTGTTCAATTTAAGTAAATAATTTCCTAAGTACCCTGCCATTGGATCCATAAATGGAAGCTCTTATGAATGTATCTACTATATAATTTCATCTTTTTTTCAATATCGTGTCTCCTACACTGATCATTAAAATGGTAGTATTCCCACCCTACACTGGTAAAAGGGTCTGAAAGTCTAGCAATTTTAACTTATTCAGGGCATGCAATTATCCCTGTGAATTTATATTGATGGAATATAAAAATATTGAGTAATGTTAGTTTGTACTTCTAAATGTATACCCTAACTTTCAAATACATTTTTTTCAAAGTTCACTTGAAGTTAACATCCTAGCATTGAAAGTGAGGACATTCAAATGCAGATCAATCAAATGACTTGTGTGGATCTAGTAAATGAGCATGGTACTTCAGAGAGACTGCTGCAACAAAATAGTATATTGGATTCTTTGCTTTCAGACTTTGGTAAATACAGTGGAAATTTTTTGATTAAAAAATATTAATTGTGATATAAATTTTTGGATTTATTTTTACCAAATGTTATAGATCTCACAGAGTTTGCATTGGTTTTGTGGTTATTATTGATCTGTACTTCACACCAAAGAAATTCTATGTTGAAAATACTAGTGAAACACATAGTATTTACCACTGAGATTTATATACTTGCATATTAAGTCTCTCTTGTGGCAGTTCTTTGCTTTTAGGTTTTTTGTTTGTTTGTTTGTTTAGCTTTAGTCACATGGCTATTAAACTTAAGATGTTTTTACTAGGGATTCTATTTTCAGAAAAGATGAATTATAAGAATTAAGCCCAGAGGTGGTTAACCACTGAGCCACATATCCAGTATATTTTATTTTTTATTTTAAGACAGGGTCTTGCTAAGTTGTATAGGGCCTCACTAACTTGCTGAGGCTGACTTTGAAGTTGTGATCCTCCTGCCTAAGCCTCCAAATCACTGGGTTATAGGCATGAACCACAGTAACTAACTAAGAATGTATTTTGTTACCAGTAACTAACTGATACATTATTTTTGTTGATTATGCATTTTATTATTTCCTTTGTTATGCAGACCCTTTTAACTTGATAAAGTCCCATGTGCTTATTTTTGCTTTGTGCCTATGTTTTCCTGTGAGTCAAAGAAATCACTACCAAGGCAAATATCAGTGAGTTTCTCCTTGTACTTCTACTAGGAGTTTCAGAGTTTCAGACTTTTTGCTTAAGCCTTTAACCTATTTGAGTCAGTTTTTTTGTAAAGTATAATTGAAGGTCCAATTTCATTCTTTTGCAGATGAATGTCCAATTTTTCAAACACCATTTATTGAAGACACTGTCTTCCCCGGTGGTGTCTTATTGGTTGTCTAACTGCCAAAAATGAGTTGATAACATATGCTTGGGTTTATTTCTAGGCTCTCTACTCTATTGAGTTTTATCTATCTTAATGACAGTACCATGTTTTCTTTGAGAATTTTAATCATTTTCTTATTCTTTCATGAATAATGAAAGCTTAGAAATTTCATCTCTCATTTAGAAAATATTAGATTTAGCATAAAAGCAGGATAAAGATATGATAACAAAACTCTGATTTTTCATAAGTATTAATAAGACAGTCTTCCTTACAACCTAGATTAAGTTCTTAATATGATTTTTATATCATTTCTGATTCTATTTTTCTAGTGCATTTCTGCACACTAGAACTAAATATTTTAAAAGGGAATAAGATAACTTCAATGAGAGTAAAAGTTATTCTTTTCAGATGATAGGATTTATATATGAAAAAATCTGAAAGAATCACCTGAGAAACTGGGAGAGTTTAGTAAGAGTACAATACACAAAAGCAACTACTAGAAAACATATTGACAATAAGTTGCATAAAGAAAAACCATGATAAATACCTAGTAATAAAATTAAGAAATGTATGAAAAACTTAAAAAGTTTAAAACTTTTTAATAAATGTTTAATTTTTTAGATTTTTTTGGTACTGGTAATTGAACCTAGAATGCTTAACCACTGAGCCACATACACAGCCCTTTATACATTTTTTCATTTTAAGATAGCCTCTCAGTAAGCTGCTTAAGGTCTTGTTTGTTGCTGAGGCTGGTTTTGAACTTTTGATCCTCTTGCATCATCCTCCCAAACCGCTGGGATTACAGGCATGTACCACTATGCTTCACTAGAAATGTTTCTTGACGAGGAAGACTCAAAGTTGGAGGAAGATGTCTGGATAGAGGTGCCCAGCACTCACCAGCTCCTCCACAAAGAAGAGTGAAAGCAGCAGGTGTGTGGTTTTATATTGAGGTGACTGGCCACAGAACAGTGGGTATCAACAGTGTAAAACCAGAAGCCTTATAAAATTCAAAGACCCAGAACAGCATCATAGTAAGAGAAACAAAATACTCCAACACCTACTGTGGGAAGCAATCCTTATTTAGCAGAATTAGACTAGGTTGAGCCATGGGACACAGAGACCTGACTTCCAGGAATTAACAACCACAGAGCTCTGTCCCAGATTGCCAGAAAGCATGTGGCACTGCACAGGAGTGGTTTCCTGTCTCCTTCTGCAATAGTCCTCCTAAGAAAATGGCTTCCCTAACTTCACCCTATCCTGTTCATCACAGAAGAAGTTCCTCCCATTCCAGGCCCCTTTACCTGTGTGACTATAAAATAAAGGAGAGTTGGGCTACTCCATGTTGTTAGAGGCCAAAGCTCGTATGGCCAGACCCATCACGCTGCCTCTCATTTAAAAGGAGTGTCAGCTTTTGTATGTTTATTGTTTAGATAAGTTTATGGGTAATTGATTGATTGATAGCCATCATCATCCTTGGGTAGTTAACCCTTTTCTCATCCAAACACAGGACTTGACTGAGAGACCCCCACGACCTACCACCTCGGTTCCACATTTGGGGGAGTGGGATACCTCCTCAACAGAGGTGAAGGTGAAGAATAGTCCCAGCAAACTATCAGCATGAACACTAGTGATCCTAGCTATTGGACAGTTTCACAACCCTTCTGGGTTTATAGCCGAAATAGATAAGAAACATGAAACCTACACAGTGTTAGCCAAGCTGTGGTAAAGGAATTCACTTCATCTCCCAGAAAACCCCTGGGGGCTTATAGCCAGGAGCCATCTTAATAAGGGAACTTTGTCTAAATTTGGACTGTTTTAGGGGTCAACAACTCTTGCATATTTCCATCTTTGGACCCCCACAGACATTCCACTGCACAGGCTCATTGGGTGGCTACCTCACAAACCAAACTTCGTTCAGTACAGTGACTCTGACACAAATCCACTGACAGTACAATGCTGCAGGGAGTGAGTGTTGAGATATGGAAAGCAACAGAGGGTACTGCCCTAAAGCACTGAGGTATCAGGGAGCTCGCACTCTGAAACCGGTGGTATGGCCAGTCACTGTGACTTCATGTGCATGCCAGGACTGAAGGCAGTTACCCACATGCTTCCTCTCAACCCTCTCCCAGCACCACACATGTGTATCTGTCACTAACAAAGAAGAGAAATACCTCTGTAGTTCTACTACTCCCTCACAGAAGCATGCTGGCGTAGTCTTATGCAATACTTCAGCTCTATTGCCCCAATACAGGGGTATACAGCCCAAGAATTTCCAGAGAAGAATTTTGCCTAAGGCTAGCCACCTCCCATTCTCACATGCTCCTACAAGCACCTCAGTTGAGACAAAATTTGCCAGCCTCCAGCTTAACTCTCTCCTGCTTGATCCCTGGTGGGCTATGTAGCTGAAAGAACCAGTCGGGGGAAAGCTTCTGGCTATCACCACATCTCCAGAAATGCAAGGCTAGGGGAGGACTAAGGTCCAGCTCCCAGGTGGGCACACCCATAGTAGCAGCAGAGAGGGACAACACAAGTCATGCTGCCACTGTACCCATGCAGGTCCCCCTCATTGTTCACCCCTACACTTTTTTTGATTATGTACTACAAATAAGACTTGCTGTGACTTCCACAAAAACTCTATTAGGACTTTTCTGCCTCTCCCCATGGTAACCCCTGGACCTATGCCAGTGAGTAGTAAGAGGACAAATGCTTCAGGCCCATCACCACTAATCACAGCAGACAGTACCAGAGACCCTTTCAAGTTAACAGATCCAATATTAACAGTACCCAAGGAAATCCCACAATGCAGTAAGAACCACCACACACAGAGTGTTCCATTTGCTGTCTATATCACATCTGCCTAAACTGTGAATCTCCCCATTCTTGCATGCCCCACAAGCTCAAGATAGAGTAGGTCTCTCTGAATCTAATATGCTATACACTGCACAGATTCCCCTATGATATTCAGCTGAATAAACTTTATATTGCATAGCAAGCCACGACCCAAAGACACATCTTCAAGAGGTACCATGTACTAAGAAACCCATCCCCTCATCCCGCAAAAAAATAATACACTGGTAGAGATTCCACCAGATGTGCAAATCTCTATTTAGGAACACAAAAATATATGAAAAACCAAGGGGTTAGAGCATCTTATAAAGATCATAACTCTCTGGGAATAGAGTCCAAAAATATCAAAGTAGATGGAAACTCCAAGAAATAATTTTTCTAAAATGATTTTTTAAAACTTAATCAAATAGACCACAACACAATAATACTAGGCAATTTTAACACACCTCTCTCACCACTGGATAGATCGTCCAAACAAAAATTGAATAAAGAAACTATAGATCTCAACAACACAATCAACAATTTAGACTTAATGGACATATATAGAATATACCATCCAACGAAGGACGAATACACTTTCTTCTCAGCAGCACATGGATCCTTCTCTAAAATAGACCATATTTTATGCCACAAAGCTACTGTTAGCAAATACAAGAAGATAGAGATACTACCTTGTACTCTATCAGATCATAATGGATTGAAATTAGAAATAAATGACAGAATAAAAAACAGAAACTTCTCCAACACCTGGAGATTAAATAATACACTATTATATGATGAATGGATAACAGAAGACATCAGAAGGGAAATAAAAAAATTCTTAGAAGTAAACGAGAACAAAGACACATCATATCAAAATCTCTGGGACACTATGAAAGCAGTACTTAGAGGAAGATTTATTTCATGGTGCATTCAAAAAAAGAAGTAGAAATCAACAAATAAATGAATTAACACTACAGCTCAAAGCGCTAGAAAAAGAAGAGCAGACCAATACCAAAAGTAGTAGAAGACAGGATATAGTTAAAATCAGAGCCGAAATCAACGAAATTGAAACAAAAGAAACAATTGGAAAAATTAACAAAATAAATAGTTGGTTCTTTGAAAAAATAAATAAAATTGATAAACACTTAGCCACACTAACAAAGAGAAAGAGGGAGAAAACTCAAATTACTAAAATTCGAATGAACAAGGAAACATCACAACAGACACGAGTGAAATACAAAACATAATTAGAAGCTATTTTGAAAATCTATACTCCAACAAAACAGAAAACCTCGAAGACATCAACAAATTTCTAGAGACATATGAATTACCTAAACTGAACGAGGAGGACATACACAACTTAAATAAACCAATTTCAAGCAATGAAATAGAAGAGGTCATCAAAAGCCTACCAACAAAGAAAAGTCTGGGACCAGATGGGTTCTCAGCCGAGTTCTACAAAACCTTTAAAGAAGAGCTCATTCCAATACTCCTCAAACTATTTCATGAAATAGAAGAGGAGGGAACCCTCCCAAACTCGTTCTATGAAGCCAATATCACCCTGATACCTAAACCAGACAGAGACACATCGAGGAAAGAAAATTTCAGACCAATATCCTTAATGAACATCGATGCAAAAATTCTCAACAAAATTTTAGCAAATCGCATACAAATATATATTAAAAAGATAGTGCACCACGATCAAGTGGGTTTTATCCCAGGGATGCAAGGTTGGTTCAACATTCAGAAATCAATAAATGTCATTCACCATATCAACAGACTTAAAGTTAAGAATCACATGATTATTTCAATAGATGCAGAAAAAGCATTCGATAAATACAGCATCCCTTCATGTTCAAAACACTAGAAAAAATTGGGGTAGTGGGAACATTCCTTAACATTATAAAGGCAATCTACGCTGAGCCCATGGCTAATATCATTCTAAATGGTGAAAAACTGAAAACGTTCCCCCTAAAAACTGGAACAAGGCAGGGATGCCCTCTTTCACCACTTCTATTCAACATCGTCCTTGAGACTCTAGCCAGAGCAATCAGACAAATCAAAGAAATTAAAGGAATACGAATAGGAAGAGAAGAACTCAAACTATCCCTGTTCGCTGATGACATGATGTATATTTAGAGGAACCTGGAAATTCCACCAGAAAACTTTTAGAACTCATAAGTGAATTCAGTAAAGTAGCAGGTTACAAGATCAATGCTCATAAATCCAATGCATTTTTATACATAAGTGATGAATCTTCAAAAAGAAAAATTAGGAAAACTACCCCATTCACAATAGCCTCGAAAAAAATAAAATACTTGGGAATCAATCTCACAAAAGAGGTGAAAGACCTCTACAATGAGAACTACAGAACACTAAAGAAAGAAATTAAAGAAAACCTTAGAAGATGGAAAGATCTCCCATGTTCCTGGATAGGCAGAATTAATATTGTCAAAATGGCCATACTACCTAAAGTGCTATACAGATTCAATGCAATTCCAATTAAAATCCCAATGATGTACCTTGCAGAAATAGAGCAAGCAATTATGAAATTCATCTGGAAGAATAAAAACCTAGAATAGCTAAAGCAATCCTCAGTAGCAAGAGCGAAGCAGGGGGTATTGCAATACCAGATCTTCAACTCTACTACAAAGCAATAGTAACAAAAACGGCATGGTATTGGTACCAAAATAGACAGGTAGATCAATGGTACAGAATAGAGGACATGGACACAAACCCAAATAAATACAATTTTCTCATACTAGACAAAGGGTCCAAAAATATGCAATGGAGAAAAGATAGCCTCTTCCACAAATGGTGCTGGGAAAACTGGAAAACCATATGCAACAGAATGAAATTAAACCCCTATCTCTCACCCTGCACAAAACTCAACTCAAAATGGATCAATGACCTCGGAATCAGACCAGAGACCCTGCATCTTATAGAAGAAAAAGTAGGTCCAAATCTTCAACTTGTTGTCTTAGGATCAGACTTCCTTAACAGGACTCCCATAGCACAAGAAATAAAAGCAAGAATCAACAACTGGGATAGATTCAAACTAAAAAGCTTTCTCTCAGCAAAGGAAACTATCAGCAATGTGAAGAGAGAGCCTACAGAGTGGGAGAATATCTTTGCCAACCATACCTCAGATAGAGTGCTAATTTCCAGAATCTATAAAGAACTCAAAAAACTCTACCCAAAGAATACAAATAATCCAATCAACAAATGGGCTAAGGAAATGAATAGACACTTCAGAGAAGAAGATGCACAAGCACTCAACAGATATATGAAAAAATGTTCAACATGCCTAGTAAGAAGGGAAATGCAAATCAAAACTACCCTAAGATTTCATCTCACCCCAATTAGAATGGCGATTATCAAGAACACAAGCAACAATAGGTGTTGGCGAGGATGTGGTGAAAAAGGAACACTCATACATTGCTGGTGGGGTTGCAAATTAGTGCAGCCACTCTGGAAAGCAGTGTGGAGATTCCTCAGAAAGCTTGGAATGGAAACACCACTTGACCCAGCTATCCCACTCCTTGGTCTATACCCAAAGGACTTAAAATCAGCATACTACAGAGATACAGCCACATCAGTGTTCATTGCTGCTCAATTCACCAGAGCCAGATTGTGGAACCAACCTAGATGCCCTTCAGTTGATGAATGGATAAAGAAACTGTGGCATATATATACAATGGAATATTACTCTGCAATGAAGAATGATAAAATTATGGCATTTGTAGGCAAATGGATGAAATTGGAGAATATCATGCTAAGTGAGATAAGCCAATCTCAAGAAACTAAAGGACAAATGATCTCGCTGATAAACGGTTGAGGACATATAATGCGGGGTGGGAGAGGTTAGCATTAGGTTTAGGGTTAAGTTTAGGTTTAGGGATAAGGAGAGCGGTAAGAATGAAGGAAAGAAGGACTGTATAGAGGGAAAAGAGGGGTGGGAGGGGTGGGGCGGAAGGGAAAAAAAAGAAACATCATTGCCCTATGTAAATGTATGATTACACAAATGGTATGCCTTGACTCTATGTACAAATAGAGAAACAACATGTATCCCATTTGTATACAATAAAAAAAAATAAGTTGAATGTTTTAAAAATAATTGATAAATAAAGGAAAAAAACTTAAGGAGATCCAACAAAATATAAATAAATATAAAAATAAAATTGGAAAAAATGCAGGATATACATAAGAAATTCAGCAATGAGATGTTGAAAAAGAATCAATGGAAAATATTAGGGATAAAAAGTTCAATAAGTCAGATAAAAAAGTCAACTGAAATCTTCAAAAATAGAGTAAATTATGCAAAATAATGTCATAATTTGAAGACAGATCTTTTACATTATCATATTCAGACAGAAAAAAAGAAAAGGTAAAAGAAAAAGAAAGTATTCAATATCTTTGGGACACCATTATAAGATAAAATGTCTACATAATCAGCTTATCAAAGGGTGAAGAAATAAAAATTCAGAGCATAGACAACCTTTAGTGAAATAATTGAAGAAAATTTCCTTAATTTGGGGGAAAGTATAAATATCCAGGTACAGGTGAGATATTTAATCCCTAACAGACACAACTACACAAGATCTTTTCCACAACATATTTAAGTTAAACTGTCCAAAGTACAGAATTTAAAAAGTTGTAAGAGAAGAGTTTCAAATAACATTTAAGGGAAATCCCATTAGAATAATAGCAGTTTTCTCAACAGAAGCCCTTTGGGTCAGAATGGCATTGAATGATTTATTTCAAGTATTGGAAGGAAGTAAATGGCACCCAAGATGACTATTCTGGTCAAGGCTATCATTCAAAATCAAAGGAAAAATAAAAACCATCTGAGGTAAGCAAAGACTAAGGGAATTCAGGACCACCAGATGAACCTTATGAAAAATGCTTAAGGGAGTCCTATACTCACAGGTGTAAGGAAAATACAATTATTATGATCACCTGTGAAAGTATAAATACCACTAGAAAAGTCACATAAATGGGAAACAGAAAAGACTCAAACATTTATCAATGCAATAAATCATCAAGCCACAAATATAAAGGAGATAGGAAGAACCAAACAAGGTATATTCTAAACAAATAGCAGAAAGTCAACAAAATGATAGACACAAGTCCATATATTTCAATTATAACTTAATGTAAATGGCCTTGTTTTGGAGCATGTGTTTAGTTTATTTTTCTTTTAAGGTAATGAGAATTGAACATAGAGCCTTATATACCAGTTTTTTTTGGGGGGGGGATATTTATTTACTTAGTTCTTTCTTTTTTAATTTTTATTTTCAAATATACATGACAGTAGGGCGTATTTTGACATATTATACATACATGCAGTACAACCCATTAAAATTCTGATCACATTCTTGTGGTTAAACATGAGGTGGAGTTACACTGGTCATGTATTCATATATGAGTATAGGAAAGTTATGTCCACTTCAATTTACTTTCTTTCCTATTCCCCTCCCCCTTCCCTTTCCATTTTGTCAAATCCAATGAACTGCTATACTTCCTATCCCTACCCTTCCTTGTTGTGGGTTAGCATTCATGTATCAGAAAGAACATTCAGCTTTTGTTTTTTGGGACTGGCTTATTTCAATTCTCCATTTAAAAGAAACAGACTAGCTAAATGCATTTAAGAAAAAAGAATCAACAATATAGTAACTATAAGAAATTCATCTCACTATTAAAGATACACAGAATGACGGTGAAAGGATGGAAAATGGCATTCCAAGCAAGTGGAATCTAAAAGCAAGCAGAGTAGCTATATTCTTATCTGAAAAAAATATATACACTTTAAGACAAAAGCTGCAAGAAGAGACAAAGAAGACAATAATCAAGGTACCAACTTATTCAAATGTATAACAATTATAAATTTATATGCCCCTAATGATGGATTACTATTCAGCTATAGACGAATGAAAGGAATATTGTCATTTTCAGCAAAATGGATGGAACTGGAGGAAATGATACTAAGAAAAGTAAACAAGATGCAGAAAGAGAAGTATTGCATGTTCTTTCTCATGTGTGAAAATGAAAAAAAGAAAATAGTTGACTTGAAAGTAGGAGTGATTACTTGAGACTGAAATGGTACCAGAAGTAGGCAGGGTAAGAGCAGCAAAAAGTGAATGAATGTGATCAATGCATGCTGTATGGAAATATCACAATATATGGAATATATCACATTGTATCACAATGTATCACAGTGTATGGAAATATCACAGTGAATCCATTAACCTGCATAATTAATGTAAGTTAATAACAAAAAAAGGAGAAAAAATAGAAACATTCACTCTTCACATTCACTATTGAATAAAATATTTGAATTTCACATAGATTATGATTCCATTCACAATGTCTTTTTTGTCAAAACATGACAAGCAATTTGAAACAAAATTTGAAAAAAAATCAGTAATTAGAAAAATCTTAAAGAAGTAACAGCATTTGAAGAAAGGAAAAACCCTAATAAAATATATCTAGTTAAAAGTCAGTAGAATAATGTGTCATGGCAAGAGAATTGTCTGGGAGATGAATGGAAAGTAGAAAACCCTAAAATGAGCCCAGGACTTACAAAACTTGCTATGCTGTAAACATAGTAATTAAGTCAGCAAGAACAGCACAGCTATTTAAAAATAGGTTCATAGTACTTTGAAGATGAGGAAAAGATGGATTTCTACCCCATTTTCTTTTTTAAAAAAATAAAAGATGAATAATAAAATCACTGCCATAAAAAAACGTGAAAGTACCAGAAGAAAATTTGTGTTATGTAAAAAGTAATTGTAGAGTGAGGAATTTCCCTCAAGAGGCACAAATCTCAGAGTAACATTTATTTAAGCAAAATGTTGTCTTATTTAGAGTTTACTTATTAAAGAACGCTCACTCATTCATCCATTCATTCGTTGAAAAAGCATGCATTGAGCATACAGTAATTCTAATAACACATCTAAATATTAGAGATGAATGAGTAAACAAATTACAAAATTTCTTCCCTGTGTATCTTATTTTTTCTTTTCTTTTTTAATTAATTAATTAATTAATTAATTAACTTATTTATTTGGTACTGGGGATTTAACCCAGGGATGTTTAACCCCTGAGTCACATCCCCAGCCCTTTTTTTTATTGTAAACAAATGGGATACATGTTGTTTCTCTGTTTGTACATGGTGTAAAGGCATACCATTTGTGTAATCATAAATTCACATAGGGTAATGTTGTTTGATTCATTCTGTTATTTTTTCCCTCCCCCCCACCCCTCCCACCCCTCTTTTCCCTCTATACAGTCCTTACTTCCTCCATTCTTGCCCCTCTCCCTAACCCTAACTCTAACTCTAACACTATCCCCTCCCACCCCCCATTATGTGTCATCATCCACTTATTAGCGATATTATTCGTCCTTTGGTTTTTTGAGATTGGCCCAGCCCTTTTTAATATTTTATTTAGAAGCAGGTATCACTGAGGTACTTATGGACTCACTAAATTACTGAGTGGCTGGCTTTGAACTTGCAAACCTCCTGACTCAGACTCCCAAGGCACTGATATTACAGCTGTGTGCCACCATGCCCAGCTGTACTTATTTTTCAATGAAAAGGAGCAGATAACTGTATCTATGTGGAATTGTTTCTGTCTTCTATTCTGTACTATTAGTCTACCTGTCTATTTTGGTGCCAATACCATGCCGTTTTTGTCACTATTGCTCTGTAGTACAGTTTAAGATCTGGTATTATGATACCACCTGTTTCATTCTTCCTGCTAAGGATTGCTTTGGCTATTCTGGGTCTCTTATTTTTCCAAATGAATTTCATGATGGCTTTCTCTATTTTTTTTGAGGTATGTCTTTGGAATTTTAATTGGAATTCCATTTAATCTGTATAGTGCTTTTGGAATTATGGATTTTGACAATATTAATTCTGTCTATCCAAGAAAATGGGAGATCTTTCCATCTTCTAGGATTTTCTTTAATTTCTTTCTTTAGTGTACTGCAGTTTTCACTGTAGAGGTCTTTCACTTCTTTTGTTAGATTGATTCCCAAGTATTTTTTTTTTAGAGGCTATTGTGAATGGGTAGCTTTCCTAATTTCTTTTTCAGAGGATTCATCACTTCTGAATAGAAATACAAGAAATACATCGGATTTATGAGTGTTGATTTTATATCCTGCTATTTTGATGAATTCATTATGAGTTCTAGAAGTTTTCTGGTGGAATTTTTTGGATCCTCTAAATATAGAATCATGTCATGGGCAAATAGTGATAGCTTAAGTTCCTCTTTTCCTATTTGTATCCCTTTAGTTTCTTTGGTCTGTATAATTGCTCTGAAAGAGTTTCAAGGGTGATGTTGAATAGAAGTGGCAAAAGAGGGTATCCCTGCCTTGTTCCAGTTTTTGGAAGGAATGCTTTCAGTTTTCCTCCATTTAGATTAATATAGTTATCTCATACTAGATAAAGGTGCCAAAAACATACAATGGAGAAAAGGTAGTCTCTTCATGAAATGTTGCTGGCAAAACTGGAAATACATATGCAGCAAAATAAAATTAAACTCCTATCTCTCATCCTGTATAAAACTCAACTCGAAATGGATCAAGGGCCTAGGAATTAGATCAGAGACCCTGTACCAAATAGGAGAAAAACTAGGCCCAAATCTTCATCATGTTGGCTTAGAAACAGACTTCCTTAAGAAAACTCCCAAAGCACAAGAAATAAAAGCAAGAATCAATAAATGGGATGGATTCAAACTAAAAAGATTTTTCTCAGCAAAGGAAACAATCAATAATGTGAAGAGAGAGCCTACAGAGTGGGAGAAAATCTTTTCCACACACACATCAGACAGAGCACTAATTTCCAGAATTTACAAAGAACTCAAAAAAGTTAACACCAAAAAAACAAATAACCCAATCAACAAATGGACTAAGGAACTGAGCAGACACTTCACAGAAGAAGATATACAATTGACACTCAATAAATATATGAAAAATGTCCAACATCTCTAGTAATAAGAGAAATGTGAATCAAAACTACCCCAAAAGTTCATCTCACTCCAAGTAGAATGGCTATTATCAAGAATAAAGCTATAATAATTGTTGGTGAGGATGTGGGGAAAGTGGTACACTCATACATTGCTGGTGGGATTGCAAATTGGTACAGCCATTCTGGAATGCAGTATGGAGATTCCTCAGAAAGCTTGAAATGGACCCACCTTTTGACCCAGTTTTCCTACTCCTCAATTTATACCCAAAATACTTAAAATTAGCACACTAGAGTGATGCAACCACATCAATATTTATATCAGCTCAATTCACAGCTAGATTGGAGAACCAACCTAGATACCCTTCAATAGATGAATGGATAAAGAAACTGTGGTAAATATAAAGAATGGAATATTAATCGACCTTAAAGAAGAATAAAACTGTGGCATTTTCAGGTAAATGGATGGAGTTTGAGAATATCATGTTAAATGAAATAAGCCAATTCCAAAAAACCTAAGGCTGAATGTTTTCTCTGATAAGTAGATGCTAATACATAAAGGTGGGATGGTGGGAAGGTGGGGTTAAGGGAAGAATGGAGAAACATTGGATTATGTACAGGGAAATGTGGGGAGGGGAGGAGATTGGGGAAAGAAGCATGGTGGAATGAGACAAACATCATTACCCTGTGTATGTGAATGGTACAGGAACAGTGTGACTCTACCTTGTGTACAACCAGGGAAATGAAAAGTTGTACTCCATTTGTGTACAATGAATCAAATGCATCCTGCTGTCATGTGTAACTAAATAAAACAAACAATAAAAAGAAACATCAACAAATTAAAAATTGGATATATAATACTAGATGGTAATAAATTCTATGAACACAATTAAGCAGGAAAAGAATGTTAAAATATTTGTTGGATAAATGAAAGAAATAGGGGGTATGTAGTTTTACCAAGAGTATAAAGAAATGCATATTTCTGTATATTATTGGTGGGAGTATTCATTAGTACATTCCTCTCTGAAGAGGGATTTGCCAAACTCCATACTTTGGTTACCCTTGGACTCATTAACACTACTCTGAAGTGTTTACTTTACAAATATATTTGTGCATAGCTCAGATATATGTATACATGAGTATTTTTGCAGCATTATTTGTACTAAAAGGGGGGAAGGAACAATCTTGAGTTTTCTTAATGGGAAATTTGTTAAATAAAATGTGAACATACACAGAAAGGAAAACTATATACCTCAGTTAAAGAAAATGAATAGATCTGTTTTGCTAATCTGGAAGTATCTCCACGATATAAAGCAAATGACAGTGCAGTTTGTACACAATATTCCACTGGTACAAAGGAAGATGTGTCCATATGTTGGCATATATTCCTGGAATATTTCTGTAAGGATACACAAGGTTACTTCTGAGGGATAAGATGGAAGTCTTAACATGAAATTAAACTCATTTTTTATTGTACCTATTTAAATTTTTCACTAAGAACATTTTTATTTCTATAGGAATAGGAAATATGCTAAGCACTGAGGCCAATTTCATTTTGTGTAAAACTCAAATTTCTTCATGAGGCACTGCTTTAGTTTGGTGATCAAAATAAATATTGAATGTGTCCTCTGAGAATGGCCAGTACAAACAAATTGTGCCAATGAATCCTCTGTGAGTTCTAAATTATGTTTGCTGAATGACTATAGCAATCACATTGAAAGCATAATTAGCAAATTGTTGTTTTAAATTACAATTTGAAAAAAGACCAAGGCTACATTATAAACAAACCTGTGTCAAATTTAAATGATACAAAAACTTTAGGACATGCACTGACATATGACATATAATATGGTCACATTTATGAAAAACAATTTGCACATAGCATTTATATATTTATTATTTCATATTAATGCTTTTTAAAGAGACTGTTATTCATTCAAGGTTCATCAGCTGGGAGTGTCTCTAATTCTCATGAGCTCCAAATTTTATGAGACCACTATTTGTCTGAGTCTAATCTTAAGATTTTCACAGAGCTATAATCAAGTCTTACCCAAGTATACAGCTGGTGTGCTACTGAAAAATTCCCGGGAAATGACAGTGACTCACTGTGTATTGGAATGTACATGGACAGATACAATAAATGCTTTAAAGTTGACTGAACAGAACAAGTTACTTTTCCAAGAGTGGAAGAAAATGCCCAATAATGAGGAATTTGTGTAATTTGGAATCAGATAAAGCTGACCTCCTCTAGTGAAGTGGTGCTAAAATAGCATATTTTATTTCAGATAGTAATAAAGAATATATGGCAAAACCTAAGCAAATTTTCACCTTGATTTCAACCAATTCTGATGAATGTATGAAATTCTGTTTTTCTTATTTATTCAAAGACCCATGAGAAGAAATTATCTCAACAGAGGGATGACAAAGACAGAAAAAGATTATCTGAAGATTATCTGATAATTTGAATGTGTATATAATGATTCAGATAAAAAGCTAAAGAAGATGTAGGTGATTTTTACACCTACATCTTAAATGAGGCTTACGAATGAGCCTCATTTAAAGGTAATATTTTTCACATGAAGTTTTCATTTAGACTGATCAATTACTTGTGCTGAAATTGCACAAATATGTTAAGAACAATCATTGGCATGAATTGAAACATTCCAACTCAATGAAAAAAAATAGTGAATTTACTTCAGAAATTTAAAAATAATTCAGCTTGGAAATTAAAAGAGTAGACTTACATGCAAAGTAAGGAAACCTAAACTGCAAAGTAAGTTATCCTTAATGTAAAAACTGATGAGTTATCTTCTATATATATCTCCACACATCCTATAATATAAAATAATTTCTTAATGGGATAGGTAAATCCCAGCAGATAGGTATTACTTCTAGAATTTGAGAATTTTGAGGTGCTATTTCTTATCCAGAGCCATTCACTTTTCTGACTCGTAACTATGCTGTTTGTTTATTATATGCATCTTTGCTGCTTATATACTTAATAATTTTCATCAGTAATCTTTAAAATGTTTTTCAATTGATCAATGGGCACCAAATCATAAATAGGAGGAAGCAGTTTTGATGTGCAATAGCACAGTAGGATGGTTATAAATTTGAACAATGTACCTGTGTACTTAAAAAAGTTAGAGGAGGGCTGGGGTGTTAGTTCAGCTGGTAGAGTGCTTGCCTTGCAAGCACAAGGCCCTGAGTTTGATCTCCAGTACCGCAAAAAAAAAAAAAAAAAAAAAAAAAATAGTTAGAGGAAAGGATTTTGAATGTTTTGCCATAAAGAAATTGTAAATGTTTTCTCTGATACACAAAAGCTAATTCACAATAAGTGGGCAGGGGGGGAGTTATGGAAGAATAGAGTTACTTTGGGTCAGTTAGAGGGAAGTGAAAGGAGGGGAGGGGAGGAGGTTAGAAGGATAGTAGAAAGAATCTGACATTATTACCCTATACATATATGACTACATAAAAGGTGTGATTCTACATTACATACAAACAGAAGAATGAGAAATTATAATTCATTTATGTATGATGCTTCAAAATTCATTTTGTCATGTATAACTAATTAGAACAAATTTTAAAAAAGTAATGATAAATGTTTGAGGAGATAGATAGGTTAAACCCAATTTAAACATTATGTAATATACACATATATTGAAACATCATCTCTCATAAGTATACAATTTTATGTTTTTTGCATCAATTAAAACTAAATTTAATAAGTATCTGGAAAGTCCCAGGTTCAATATCAGAGGGTGACGCACTCAAACAAGATTTAGACAGATGTCGCACAAGGCTTGGGTGGAGGGAAATACAATCCTACCAAAGGGGTGGGATTATGTGGGTGAGAATGCAGTCAGATTTCCAGCAATCTTTTTATTTATAGCAGGTTTCTGGCCTGTAACAAGATATGCAAGAAGAGGTAACCCATGTCTTTTAAAGGGAAGATTTACCAACATTCAGGAGAGTTTAAAACACCAGAAAATTAAATTGTAATCCAGAAGAGTGTCAATCTTGCTTAGAAAGTGAGATACTTGTACAGATAATCAAAAAGATTTCTACAGGAAGCTCAAGGCTTTTGACACCTCAACATTGTAGCTTGACAGGGAACAGCATGGAAAAATAGGGATTGCTACGATTGAGAGGTTCCTTGGACCCCAGAACCTATATACCATACCCAAAACACAGTATGGTTCAAGTTCTATCAAATGGTGGTAACAGAATGCAGATAAACCTTTTGTTCTGAGCAGGATTAGGCTCATAAATTGATTTTGTCTTGGGAAACTGGAAAAGACAGGATTAAAGAATTGAAGAACTCACAAATGCCCCACTGCTTACAGAGGGAAGTTCAAATTTTAAAATTCAAATCCAAGTCAAATGTGACTTCAAAACATCTTTTAGAAATTACCTTGTACTAATTCTTATCTCCCAATTTACAGTCTAACCAAATAAATTTTTAGCATGCTTTTATGTCTTAGTATCTTCTGTGATTTTTTAGGATATTTTTCTATGTCTGAAATGTCCCCTCTCTCTCTTCCCCATCCTCTAAACAACACATTCAAATCAAATATATCATTTATAGTCTTGTTCAAAATTATCAATCAGACTTTTAAAAAACTCACTGAACAACACTTTGAGTTCTACTCTTTTAAGCTATATGATACATCACTTGTCACTTCATATTATATCACTTCATACCTTACATAATAAAAAAGGTTAATTTACATTTTTGTCCTCCTTTAAGGAACAATTCCATAATTACAATTAACTTATGCATGTAAGTTTCACACACAAAAAAGATTTTAAATAAAAATGTTTATTAAGAAATATTTTCCAGGTTACCTTATCAATAAATTGGTCATATGTTAAACCAGACTGAAACAGATAACATAGGCAATGAATTCCTGGGCCTCATAATTATAGACTGAACTGTTGCTTTAATAATGTATAGCCCAAAGACAAAAAGGAAAAAATGTTAACTCCCTTTTCTTAGTGACTCAAATTAACCTTGCTAAGATTTTCAATTTCCTTGAATGCTGAGCTGGAATATTAACCAGAGTACTAACTACACAAGATTGTAATTCAGTGCTGTCTCAGCCTTTTTCTGTTCCTATTGCATTAATGCTTCCACTGGCAAATACTGAGACTGTAAATAATCAAATAATGGTTGTGGTAGGGCAGTAGATGGTATAAGCCATGTCAGAGCAAATCAATATTCACAAAAATCACTTATCTGGAGTCATTGTACATTTAACAAACCTTACCTGTATTTTAGGGTGCTCCACTGAAAACAAAGAATATTCTGTCAAGATGCAGAAAATGTTACTAGTCTTCAGGGGTTAATTGAAGGTGCATTGTCAAGGATGGCATATTCCACATAGTCCTTGTTGGTTTCCTTTTTACATCTGTTTGCAATGTTTTTGTGCATTTTGATTTTCTTTCAAGTGTGTATTTCTCTCAGTGGAGAACAGATCCTCTTGGGCCTTTAAAAATGATTTAATTCTTCATACAAAATCTCAGCAGTCTTGAGCAGTTCTGCAACACAAACCATAGCATATGGGTCAAGATTGAAAGTACTGCAGTGAGGAATCAGAATTCTAGAGAGGTATGATTTGGTGTGCAGGAGGCTATAAAATAAGGATCTTTGTAAATGATGAGTTAGTAACATCCCTTCGCAGTGTCCATTTCATTCTCTCAGGTGTGGGGTCGCTCCTGTTAGAAATAAAGGCTTTTATGGCAAGGTAAGCAATAAGAACATTGAGATTTTACAGGAGGTAATAAATTGAAACATACATTGCTGATATCCAGATTTAACAACTAGGATAGTAATGGGAATTGCCTTTGTTGCCTTGGAATCCTATTTAAATGACAATTTATAAAGGCATTTGGGACATATAAATTCTAGGATGTCATGCATACTGACTGAATAACAACAGCCTGAGCCATAGAAAGACACCCTTGATCCTGTGAGGATCAAAACCATCTGAACATCTTTACAACATAGCAGATAAATTCCCAGCCTCAAATAATTTCCAGGTAATCCCTGGTAAATGCAATATGAGAGAGAACAGAATGTGGGTGTTTATGTATTGAGCAACACTGTGGACAAGAGCATTTTATTTAAGAATGAACGCATTCATCACTCCATGATATAAAGAGGTCTAATATTTTTAGAGGTGTAATTTTTTTTACAACTAATATCATTTAGAAAAATTAAATATTTTTTCAGAAGGAAGAGAATAAGAAAGTTTCAATGAGAAAGTTGTCATCATACTGTGGAACACCAAAACAGCATTTACCCATTGACAAGGTTGCTTGCTACCCAAAGATTAACTTGTCACTAGGAAACTAACAGTGTTACAACTTAGGAACTGAACTTACTAATCTACAAAAGTTCTGCAAACTGAAGAACATTTACACACCTCTGGTCTTTTGTGTTCATTTTGAAATTCTTTTGAATTTGCTCATATTCTCTCTTTTCTGTTTTGTATAAAAAATTAAAATAACATAATTTCTGCTATTAATAATACTTAAAAGAAGATTCAAAACTATAAGCATATTTTTTCTTTTGTTTTGATTTTTTGTGGTGCTGAGGATTGAACCCAGGGCCTTGTGCGTACAGGCAAGCACTCTACCAGTTGAGCTACATCCTTAGCCTGTGACAGAAGCATATTTTTCAAATAGTATCCAAGCAGGCAAGTACAAAAATGGGGCTGTGGTTATAAAGGATATCCAATCAAGATGGAGTTTTGAAGACAGAAGAAATGATGGGATGAAAGAAGATACAAAGATAAGAAAAGAAGAGTGAAATTGTTGAAGTGACATCCTTCTTTTCTCAAGTTAGCATGTGTTCAAGAAAGTATGTACTCTTCTGTGTGTTAGGACATTAGTCTCAGGCTACGTATGCAAAGATAACTCACCTCAGAACAGGAAGAGCCAAGATGATGTTGGCACAGCACAAAGGTAGGTAGATGATGTAATGGAAACCTGAGATCCTTTGGAGTTCTCCCTAATTTTTCATACAATGAGAATAAAGTTCATCAAATGAGGAGGAGGACGAGGAAAAGGAAATTTTGGAAATGTGAGGAGAGAAATAAAGGTATGGGAGGCAACATCGAAGGTATCCACCAATGTTCCTAATTTGTGGGTTTGCAACCTCTTCCCTTAACCTAGCAATTCACTTCTAATAGAAAGTGATAAAAGTAGGAGGACATCACTTTAAAGTTTAGATATAAAAATTATTGTGACTTTAGTCCTTCTCAGCCTTACTTGGGGGAAAACAGACTGCCATGTTATAAGCTGCCTGTGGAAGGGTCCATATAGCAAGAAACTGATTTCTTTATCCCCAGGTCTGTGATGACCAATTCATAATTGATGAACAATTATGAATTTAGAAATAGATCTTCCTTCACTGAAGCCTCAAAAGACTTTGACTCTGGCCAAAGCCTTGCTAACCATTCTGTGAGAGACATCAGGCTACACTTCACCACCCTTTCCAACCACAAGAACTTCTGGTATAATTAATGTTTGTTGTTTTAAGCTGCTAAATATAATGTATTACACAGAAATAGATAACTAATGGGAAAGGCGTGAAATGGTTATCCAGGGAAATATAAAAGTAAATTAAAGGGACTAGGGAATTGTTTCCAGTAAGAATTAATGGATCACAGCAGATTAGTGATGATGAATTTTAAGTGAAACGGTCTTAATGTGCGTTTATCTCCATGTATGAAGAGTTGTGTTTAACTAGGATTCTGTATGACCAATGAACATGACAAATGAAAACAGGGCCAATAATTCAAATGTTTGCAAGAAAATAAGTTCAAGGATTGATTGTAGAATTCGATTTGTCCAGGAGGTAACTGAAGATATAAGAAGAGAGGAAAAGAAATTAAAAAAAAAAAAAAAAACAGATTACAGTTCCTGCAGGGTCCCCAAAAGTTTGGATTTAGAACCCTAAAGAAAATAAACTGGAAATACAAACAAACTAAGTGGTCACAAACCTGAAAGTTTGAGATTGAGATTATTCAGGGATTGCCTGGGTAGTGTAGTGGCACAGGCTAACATAACCTGGAAGTTAATTGAGAGTATGATAAAGAACAGGACCATTGAGGAAGATATCTAGGGACTGAGAGTCCAGAGGAAAAGATTAATATTAAAATTATTAAAACATCACAGAAATGAGTTTGATATAGGAAGTGTGAATTAAGAGTAAAAAATTTTAAGAATTGCAAACTGACTCACCTGCTGGTAGAAAACTGTTACAGTTGTTAGGAGATGATCTGATCTCATGGTAGGAGGAAAAAAATTGTATTTTTCAAGAATCTGAATGAGTTTCACCACCCAAAATGTGTCATAAAGGATTTTTCTAAATACATTTATGATTATTCAAAATTTGTTATCATTGAATTATTTGGAACAAAAATCCTGAGCAGTTTCCAATCTGCCCAATTTCCTCCAGAAAAAATATTTCCTGAATGCTCAAATTGGGGATAATTTTCTTCAGTTAGCACCTTATAGCTCCCATTGGAACCTTTATCATTACATTGGGTGTCTATTTTGTGGTGTGTGCACCCTGATCCACCTCTAAATCTTGGCACCTTAAAGACTGTTAGGTTTCATTTGAGTCATACATTCAGCACTAGACAGTGCTTATAACATATTAGGTGATTTATAAGTGTTGAATACAGAAAAAAACCCGATTTTTTTCAAAACATTTTAAAGGCAAACACATAATGTAGTTGTGCACCCTTGAGAGATATGGTGAGCACTTGATTGCTACCTGTAACTATTCATTTTATCCTACCAAACCCAAGTATCATTTCTTATCCCATTATTCCATATTAAGTAACAAGCAGATGGAAATAATTGCTCAATGTCACACAGTGAGAAACTGGGAGAGCTGGGATTCAAATCAAAGCAGTCAGACTGGAATTATTTCATTCATCTGCTCATAAAGTCAAATCACATGAGAGTGTTAAAAAAGATTTTTTGACATGGGCCTGCACACACCATTTGGGGCTGTTAGAGAATGAAACTGTTGTGAATGGTAAGAGAATGGAGAGAAAATAATAGAAACATTTCATTGATTTCAAAGTATTTCAACATCAATGATGAGGCTTTACATAATTCAGACCACCTCAGTGATGCATGAAGAGGTGAACATTAAAAATACCAACATATCCAGCATCATCGATCACTGCAAATGAGTCAGCAGGCTTGCAGCAATATTTGATAATATTTCTAAAACTGATCATTTAAACAAAGGAGGGAAGATAAATGAGATGGACATGCCTAATGATATTTGACTACCATTGAACATTATTCCAAGGAGGATGAGGTTAAGATGAAATAAAACTTGTTCCATTTATAATCAAATAAAAAGGCTATAGTTTTGTATTTATATTAGATTATTTCAGCAAAATGATTTTAATTTTTTAATATTATTTGAAAATGTAACATTCATCCTTTTAAACTTCCATACATGACTTTACATAGAAATTCTACATCTCGTTATATGTCATATGACACTGAAATTCTTTTACTGTCATGTAAACAGCACATAGTTGTGTTTTCCTCTCATCCTCACGTTGTTATCTAAGATTTCATAGAGATTACAGTTGCCTGATGATATGAAAAGAGGATGATTTAGATTATTCTAACTTTTCTTCTGGAATTAAAAGACAGATATGAGAGAAAAAGTTATTAGTGATTATGGTATAATTAAGATAGCTTACCAAACTACATTATAGCTTACTACTCTACAAGACCTGTTTTTAAAGATTATTAGAAGAAAATTGAGGAACAGTGGTTTGAAAACATTTAATTTCATTGAAGACATATAAACATACACAAGGAACAAATGAAAAGTACAGATGATTCTTCAGGATCCTAAAAGCTTTTTACAAAACAAAGTCTGGTTATGTCATTATGAAGCTGTTTTATTACAGCACTAAAATAAGTAATTTATGTGTTTAGATTTGTGGTAAATAACTGAGCTACCAGCCATAAGTTATATAAGAAAATTCATATGCTTATGGAGTATTTTTTAGAATTCTAGATTATTTGGAGAAAACCTGATGACCTACTCATAAAACACATCAATAATGGATAGTATTAATATTAAAAGTAATAAATAATGATTTTCAAAATATACTTATAAATAAGAAAGACTTTTATTACTTGATTTATATTAATAAAGGTACATGATATTTAAACCCATAGGTAGCTAACACTTCCAGCATTAAACATGTCCTTGAACATTTCATTTGCATTTGCAGTTGTATTTCCCCCAAGTAGTGTCTTAGAATAATTTTGTATATCCCTCAGAAGACTTTTCAAAACAAAAAACACAATCATTTCCTATTGCCATTTTTGTCTGGGAGAGGAAAGGATAAATAATACGATAACATAGGTGAAAGAACCATGACTTCTTTTATAAGTAGTGTGTGTGTGTTCTATACATGTATGGATATAAATGTGAATGTATGTAGCCTTATTATAAAGCTTTTTTCTTATATGTATGAATATACATAAATATGTAATTTAGTTAGAAATAGAATAAATACATGAAAAATGGAGAATAGATGCAAGAAGTAGAAAAAAATTTGAAGAATTATTACCAACAGAAAAAAATAAGTTATACAATTATATCTGGTATGAAGGTAAGAGGCACATAGTATTAGAGCTGTAATATTTTACAGTCATCTGATCTAATGATTCACAGCTAAAAATGAATATTAACGAAATTTCATTAGTGCACAAGTGCCTAAGTCCTACTTCAAACCTAACATATTAGAATCCCCAGGATGGGACTCAGAGAGGGATGAGATGTGAAGTTTTGGTAAAGAATTTCTAATTGAATGCAAATTCCTTGCAATATACCCAAGAAAGTGAATTCTAATTATTGAGTATCATTTAAAATTTGTTATTTGGTAATAAAAGCCTAAAAAAATTCTGAAATATTTTTATCATTGACTGAAAGAATATTGTAGTTTGGATGTTACTATATTCTCAGATGATCATAATGCTGCATATTAATTATTTCCTATTCAATTTAAAACAATTACAACTTTGAAAATATCAAAGTAATGTGAAATAGTTTAGGAGTTATGAGAACCCTATTCATAGGAACATGGTGATGAATAGGATTGCAAATCTTGATACAAACTGATTTTCTTCCTGTGATAAGATTTAAAAACAGGCTCCTTTTTCCTCACAACTGCAAACTAAATGAAGACTTTTCTCTAAATTTTCCAAGTTTTTAAGACATTGGAAATAGATATTTTTCTCTATAATTGAATTCAGGTGTCTGTGGCAAAATGATATATTTTATTACTCCTTTGTGTTTGGTTTTTTATTGAAATCGCTCCAGTGCACAGTGGTTAAGGTTAATGGTACTGGAGTCAGACCAATTAGCATCATCTGCCAATTTATAAACTCATGTGATTTCTTTTCTGAGCAGGGTTCTTCTATGTGGACAAGTATCCATGTTCTAACTCTTCATTCTTCCAGTCATGAATAGCTATATATACCAAGGACTCTTTAATCAAACACCCTGATTTCACTGTTGGTTTCCCATTTGAATCATCAGCAAGAGACATGTTGTTGAATGACAGATATTCTGCATTGTATGGCTTTTCAAGGCTGTCTGACCCCCTTTTTGTTTATAGCACTGTATACCTTACTAATTGTCTTTTCACCCACCATCTGACTTCAAATCTTTGGTGCTAGGGATAGAACCCATGGGCACTTTACCATGTGTTGTGGTTTGGGTGTGAGGTGTTCATCAAAAGTTCATAGATTTTACAATGAAAAAGTGTTCAGAGAGGAAATGATTGGGTTATGAAAGCCTTAACCCAATCAGTAATTAATCACCTAATGGGATTAACTGATTGGTAACTGAGGACAGGTGGGATATGGCTGGAGGAGATGGGGCATTGGGAACATGGTTTTGAGCTATATATTTGTATTTGGCAAGTGGAAATCTCTTGTTTCTGAACATCGTGTGAACCACTTTGATCTGACACACTCTTCTGCCATGATGTTCTGCCTCACCTCAAGTCCCAAGGAACAGAGCCAGCCTTCTATGGACTAAGCCCTCTAAAACTGTGAACCCTCAAATAAAGTATTCCTCCCCTAAAATTGTTCTGGTCAGATCTTTCAGTCACAGTGGCAAAAAAAGCTGACTGACAGAGAAATTGGTACCAAAAAGTGGTGTCATTGCTATGACCAACCTGACCATGTGGTTCATACATTTTTGGAGCATTTTGGAATTGGTGGGAAGAATTGTGATATGTTTGGCAGCGCAAGCTGAAAATGCTTTAGATAGTTGTGAGGTGAGCTTAATGGCCGATTCTGGGGGGAGCTCAGAAGACCAGAAGGCCAAAAAGAACATGGACAGTGAAGACAGGGCTCAAGAGGGTTTAAAAGAAAAGGAGGACACTATTGGTAACTGGACTAGAGGCCATTTTTGTTAGGTTCTGACTAAGAAGTTGTCTGCAGTTTTCCCATTTCTCACTTTCTGTGAGACTTTTTATAAAGCAATGAACATCTTAATCTAGCTGAAGAAATTTCTAGGCATCATAGCATTCAGGAAGTGCCATGAATATTGATACTGATTTTTAGTCAAGTTTATTTTGATATTTAGGAGAAGAAAACATAATTGAAAGATTTGAAAAACTTGGACTTGAAAGGTGGGAGTAAAACTGGGGCTAAAAAAGTTACAGTTGTTAAGGATATTACTGCCACTAAAAAGAATGTTATACACTTTTTCCAGAGAATGAGATAGATAGCTTGAGGGCATCTCAGAAATTGGCAAGATCATATATATCCATCTCAGAAACAAGGAAGTAAAAGTAAAAGTTATCTTGAGAATAGAGAAACTTTTTGCAGAAGGGAGCCTAGGAAGTTTTTCAACATGATCAGCTACTCCAGCACTCAGAGGCTTCTGTACCCAGGGTCCCTGGACATTTGGTTATAGCCTAGATGTTGGCAGAACTTGGTGTCAACCACATGTGCTGGTTCTGCAGGAATGCAGAAAGTTGGAGTTAGGGAGTCATGGAGGCTTCCACCAAGAATTCAAAGGAAAGCCTGGGAGACCAGGCAAAGTACAGAGTGCAGCAGGATTGGAGTCCCTGCAGGCTGTCCCTGATAGGGCAATGTGTGAAGATGTGAGAAGGAAGCTGAAGCCGCAATGGAGACCCCCTAGATTGAGAAATGCCAGCACTGTGGAATGTCTGCCAAGGAAAGCTGCAGGAACCAAGCAAATGCAAGCCAAGAGAGAGGCCACCTGGACTGAAGCCAGTAAAGCCATATGGTGGACCTGTGCAAGCCCTTTGGAGAGAACATCACAATGCCATGTGCCCCAGATGCTGAACATGGAGCTACAGGATTGGTTTGCTCTGCTGGATTTCAGTCTTGCTTTGGTCCTGACCCTTATTTCTATGCCCAAATTTATTTTCATGGATATGTGCCTTTATATATTGGATATATGTAACTTTTTATTTTTAAAGTGGTTCATGCTGAAAGTTTGCCTTTCAGAAGAGGTTTTAGACTTGAACTTTTGGCAGTGATGGAACTGTTCAGACTTTATTTATGCCCTAAAATATAATCTATTTAGAGAAAGTTCCATGTGCTTACCATGGCAAGTTCATATTTTATCTTCACATCTGAAGAATAGTTTGCTGGATATGGTAATCTTGGTCAGCACAGGTTTTCTTCCTGAGTATGGCATATAGTATTTCAAGTCCTTCTGACTTTTAGGGTCTGAACTATGAAATCCTAATTAGCTTATTCTTAATGTGACCTGTTGGGGTTTTTTCCTTTCAACTTTTAAATTTCTACTCTTATTCTCTATATTAGGTGTTATCATTATTATGGGTCTTGAAGAAATTTTTTTATATTGCCTAAACTTGGGTTCAAAAATATCTCTTGTATTTGAATTTCCATCTTATTTCTAAGATTTGGAAATTTTCTGATATCATTAAAAAGATTATGCATTCCTTTAGTTTTTATATCAGTGCCTTCATCTGGATGATTCCTAGATTCTTAGACTTGGTCTCTTAATGTTATCCTAGATTTTCTGAATTTGTATTATTTTGGCATCATTTCTTTATTGTCAACATTATTTTCAAGACTATATATAATATATGTATGTATTTTATATATATATACACTTATGTGTTATATATATATATATATACACACACACACACTTGTCTTCAGGGTCTGAGAATCTGTTTTCAAAATGGTTTAATCTATTGGTGATGCTTTCAACTGAAATTTTAATTTGATTTATTTAGTTTTTCATTTCCAGGATTTCTGTTTTGTTCTTTTTCAAAATCTGTTTCTTTATTGAAATGATCTTTCACTTTTCTTTTCCTCAGCTCATTTCTTTTTTTCAGCTCAATGAACATTTTAACTATGAATTTTCTAAATTCTTTTTCCAGTATTTCCTCCACTGGCATCAATCTATTCTAGAATATTACTGGCCACAGATCACCCAGAATCACATCAAACAGATTAAAATACATGTAACTTAGACTGCCATATCCTGAACACTCCGAAATACACACAGGGTAGCCCATACTGGATTAAATAGCACTGGATACAGTGTTGTCTTCAGAAGAGCACACAAGAGTATATCCCTCTAACTGGAAATAACTAGGTTGCTAAGTTCCAGACAAATTAAAGAACATCTCCTCTGACCAGACAGAAAGTTAGTAAGTGCCTATACAAACCAAAGATCAAAGGGCCTCCTAGAGTTGTATTAGGGTTGAGGAGGTGTAGGGCTGCCTGTGGAGTGCTCAGGTCACAGGTCAGTGAGCTTGTGTCAGCTCACTGGTTGGTGGTTTGTGGTTGGTGGTTGGTGTCTCTGGGGTGCTCCCTTTAAACCCCTTTGTGAGGTTTACTGCCATTGTGCATGTATGAGGTTCTCAGTTAGCTGTTTGGGGTCATCCTCAGGAATTGCCTTCTATGGGTCCATGCATCTGAATGAGAATTGAGTTAACTGACAACTCTGAGTCTTACAGCTGTGAACCCTCCTAGAGGTGGTGGGGCACAGGAGCTACTTTCCTGGTTGCTATGGGTTTCTCACCATCTGGTTCTTATTCATCAGTCCAGTGACCCAAGTCTGCATGCTCGGGGGAGGTACTATGCTGCTTCTGCAGGCAGTTTCTGCTGGGTGCAGTGGCACAGGATGCAGGGCTCAGGGCTGTAACACTGACTGCTGTGGATGCTATGTGCCTGCTCCTCTCCACAGGGACTTACTTAAAGTGGCATAGAGCTTGGTGGCTGACTGCAAGTGTGGGACCAGTATCTGCAGGCTGTCTGCGGGTAATCTGTGGTACAGAAACCTCCAATGGTCTAATCTATTGGTGATGTTTTCAACTGAACTTTTAATTTGACTTATTCAATCTTTTATTTCTAAGGTTTCGGTTTGGTTCTTTTCAGAAACATAGATCACCAGGGTACTACCTCTGTGACTGGGATAGGAGTTAATTGGCCTACCTGCATCTGAACTCCTACTGCCCATTGTTGTGAATCACAGGTATCCATTCCCCTCTGTTGGGATGTCTACAGAGCAGTGCTATTTAAGCACTTAATGGTTGTCTGTAGTTGTGTGAACTGCAGGTACAGGCTCTCTGTGGGTCATCTGTGGCATAGAAGCCTCTTCCCTGGGTGGTGTGGCTCACTGTGGTTTTACCCATCATCATGGTGGGAGTAGGAGGTCAGTTGGCCTGTCTTTGCCTAAGTTTCTGCGGAGTCTGTGTGGAGCACTGGGCTGGAGTTAGCAGTCCCCAGAAGTGATTGCTCTGAGGTGAGCTCCACCACATTCACCTGGTCTGTGGTGTAGGTGGAGGGGATTTAAGTAAATTGCAGGTAACAGTGATCCCTCTACAAGTTCCTTCTAGATGAATGACTGCGATAACCCATTTCAGTATCCCTCTGCTTTTATTTGTTACTCTCTGAAGACAGAGAGAAACTGTGTTGATTTACCTTTAAAGAAGACAGGTCATCTGTGGGCTATACAGAATGGCTGCCCTACACAGCACAGATTTCAGTCCACAATTTGGGTTAAATTTTGTAATGACCTTTTTCTGTCTTGGCAGCTCCTATTTTCTTTTGAGTTGGTCTACTTTTGTTTTAAGCTGTTGTTATGGAAGCAAACTTATGGTCTTTTCCTCTCCTCCTTTCTCTCTTTCTAACCCCTCTCTCCCCGACCCTGATCAGGGGTCAAGGAATTCTTTCCTTATTTTTTGCACTGGTAATCCAAGTCCCTTAAAATCTCAAACTGTCCAATATTGAGTTTTAGAATATTTCTCTATCCCCTACTTTCTGGTCACCTATTCTTTCACTGCTTCCTTTCTGCACTGAGGAAGAGTCAAGGGTTACAGCCTACATCCATTCCACCATCTTCATTACCTGGCATCCTAACTTTTGAAGCAATGCCTTTTCCTGCTAAATTTGTAGTTAGAGTTCATCAATATCAATCCCAATAGCAACATTTGAGAGACTTCATCACAATTTATTGTACTCTTTTCTGATAAATGAAAAAAGCACTTACCAGTCACAAAGCTCTTTCTTGTATATGCCAAGAACTAAATCATATTCTGTACAATATTAATTTATGCAACTAAATTGTAAAGTATCTAAAAGATGTGATAATTACACAGACATATGATCTTAGTAATCAGAAGATGACTTTACTTCCTGTTTGTTTTGTGGTGCGGGGGATTGAAACCAGGGCCTTAGTGCTTGCAAGGCAAGCACTCTACCAACTGAGCTATATCCCCAGCCCTTTACTTTCTCTTTGAAAAAAGTGTTTGTCATTTTATTTATTAGAAGCTTTATTTACAATCTTCTTGAAAGTAATATAACTTATAACTGTGTTTATGCAAATGATGAAAGATTAAATAAAATTTAACAAAAATTTCACTGTACTTTCTGTAATACACTGTGATTCCTTTAATGGCTCATGAAACTTTTTTAAAATGCCTTTCTCAGGATCTGGGAAAAGTTGATTGCCAACTAACAAATGTAAGAGCCATGCATATGCTTGATCTTTTCCTTTTTTTTTTTCTTTTTGCAAAACTATCAAACCAGTCCATTCATGCTGCATGTGATTCTCTTAAAAGAGAGATTCACATCTATAGTACTTGCAATGAGATCTGTTCATTATTTATACTATAAAGGTTATGCTGAGTTATAGTATTTAAAGTACCATTAATCAGTTGTCCTGTGCTTCAGCAATTCCTTTTGAGTCATTTGACATAATTGTGAATCATGGTTATAGTATCAGGTCAATTGTATAAAACAAAAATTTAGCCAAAAAAATTCATCAATACACAAATGACATAAAAGGCAAGTTAACATAGTAGTATCATATATAGAAAATCAATGCATATACACTGTTTAAAAATAATTTCAAATATTCAATAATTTCTGTGAAAATCGTATTATATTTTAAATTTGGGATGGAAGTTTAAAATGTTTAGTTTTCTTTTCTTCTGAAACTAGCACATTGATTCAGGATTCCTCGATTATCACCAAGGATGAAAGGTTTCAGTAAACTTTGAAAAACACAACTGTAACATATGTTCAAATTTCTTTTTGGCTATTTATCATCCTAAATGGAATCTTTTGATGGCCCAGTCTTTCCACAGTTAACTGGGAAAAGTGCAATTGCATCTTTTGGTTTGTGTTATGAATATTTTTTAAGATGTGTCCAGAATTCTGGATCACCAAACACTCTTCAATTTTAAGGTTTTATAAAAGTCATGCAATTTACCCTGTGTAGCTATAATCCATTCTATGACAGTTCATGTAAAAATTATGGAAATGCTCATATTGATTACTCTACGATTATTAGTTATGTTTAATCCAAGTATTTGGAAGACCTTTTATGTATTTTTTATTCTAAATGGAAAATGGAAAAACTGAATTCAATATTCCTGTGATGCTAGGCCTTCAGGAATACTTCAATGGTTGAACAAATGTAACATTGTATAATATGGTTTTTGATGATTCGGTTACATATTGCCAACCAATGAGTTTTCTTTAAAAACCTCACATTACCATAAAAATAAATGCATATAAAGCCAATTTGTCCTTTTTCAATTTAAAAAAAAAAGTTTCCTCCCAAGTCTGTGTGTATTTACTTTCTTTCTGGATGGTGAGGGATCTTTAATCAGACACTAAGATTCACATTACCTTCGCCTAAACTCCTTTCCTAGAGAATGGGCTGATCAGACAAGCAGAAAAAACTAGGGTGACAGCAAACCAGAAGCATCAAAAACATAAGGAAAAAAATGACAAAATAATTTGACATTTTAATATACTTTTACCCAAATTTTATCTTGAGGAAATCAGAATTCAGACATTCTTACACACATTCCACAGCTCAGTAAGGATATTTGCATGAGGCAATAACCTTTTGTTTTGTTTTTGGCACCAGGGATTGAAACCAGGGGCCCTTAAACACTGAGCCACAACCACAGCCCTTTTTATTTATTATTTTGAGACAGGGTCTTGATAAGCTGCTTAGAGCCTCACTAAGTTGCTAAGGCTAGTTTTCAACTTGCAATCCTCCTGCCTCAGCCTCCCAAGCCACTAAGATTATAGGCGTGCCCAGCTAGGAAATTATCCTTTCTTGATAAAGTATTTACAGCCTCTGAGGTTCTACCCAGCCCATATTCTCTTCAGCATCATCACTGCCCAGACTGTCTTTTATGAGGTTCTCAAGAAAAGATTCAAAAGTAATAAAATAGTGCATAAGAAGACATTTCACTCTATTTCATCATGAAAAATTGTTTGGGCAGGGTTTTTTTTTGTTTGTTTTGTTTTGTTTATTCAAAGACATTACTTTCACTTAAATTTGGTGTTTCAATAGTCAAAAGATAAACTCTGGAAACCTGCCTCTCTTTGGTGCCAGAAAAATAAATCTGACTTTCCAATCTTTAATAATGAGACTTATAAAAGTTAATATACTGGATCATTGCTAGCTCTCTCCTAATGGTAACTTGGTATGCTATTCAAGATACGATGATTCAAATACATTTTAAATTCCTCTTTTAATTTTCCAGTGGCTTCATTCATTCTGAAAGTAAATGTAATATTTTAAAACAGTCAAATCATGTGGACATAAGCCTCAAGAATAAACAAAGCATTAACTATCTGTGGTCAAAACAAAAGTATGCTACAAGGCGATAAGATTAATTTTCTTGTGTGGCACATCTGGCTCAAAAAAATAACTGTTTAACCGAATTTAATGTGGATAGATGATAAAAGATAGGTGAGGATAAATAGATAGAAATATTTCTCAAACTACCAGCATTGCTAAAAGACAAATATTGCCACAAAGATAAAATTATTCTGTGCATATTTACTTTTTAAAAACCAGCATTATTGTTGAATAATCAGATTCTTCATTCATTTTCTGGAATTTAGTATATGTGAATTTCCACCAAGTTATGACACACAGAGAGAGGGAAATATGAGCCCTCAACTACTGAAGGTTTGTTACCTCTAAACCTAAATGTCTGGTACACATCTTCAAAGATCTGTTTATTTCACACATTAATCTATGCACTGAATGATTCATAGCTTACTAAGAAATAAGAACACAAAGCCTTCTTCTATAAATATTTTTTATTTTCAGGATTTATTTTTTATCAAAACAGTGTTTTTACTTAGAAGACGAACAACTAAAACACCAAGGGCATTACTAATTTCCAAAGAATTAGTTAAAATATAACTGATGCTACTGCCTGGTATTTTAAAGAAATATCTTAAATATTTAAAACTATTAATTGAAAAAGCAGAAAATAGTAAAACTTCATTCTTTTCATTTCCCACACATCCATTAAACAACTCAAATAGTTGGATTGTCTCTTCTGTGTTTGAAGGACATAAAATATTATTCATTGGTTTAGAAATGGGTTTAAATGGTGTGTCAGCAGGTCTTCAGGCCAATTTTAAAAACCCTATAATTTCTACAAGCATTCTGTATATTTTTAAATAAACATAAAGTAAAATGTGACAACCTTAGAAAAACAGGGAAGATGGCTTCTAATAATTAATAATTTATTTTTCAACCCTAAGGACTTCATTTGAAGCCCTTTGTGCCCAGGAGATTCTGTCCATATATGGCGATGATAAAACTCTGAGATTATGAGGTATTTTGAAATATAGAAGGTAGAAATATTGAAGTACAGGTTAAGAAGGATTAATGACTAGGCCTCGGTTCTGAACACAGGTCTGCATTACAGCAAGGCACAAATTAAGTTTCCGAAATATATGCATTTGAATTTTGGTATCTTCACCTTCTGAATCCCAGCTCAAGGAAATAAAATATTATGGGCAGCATTAGTTGAGATGAATCATTCATCAGCGAGGACTGTCTGCCCAGGCATCTCAGCTGCCAACACCACCTTTGCTCAGCACTTCTGAAGAGAATCTATCCAGTAATACTGTTAGGTATTCAGAACACAGCAGTCTTTGAAGAACTTTATGTACTCCCCAAAGACTGTTTTTCATTCTCAATCCAGAGGACCTAAAGTTTCTGGCAGATATTTACTTTAATCTTTTCAGTCTACTGTGGACTACTGCAATTACCACGAGTGTACAAGCAATAGAAAAGTAGTCTTTTGCTTGTTTCACCTGTATTTATTGACTTCATTTCAACTCACTGCCCAACTACACATTTCTTGCTCATTTTTTTAAAAATCACTTTATTTTCCAAATCCAAAAGTCATGAGGATAGAGGCATTGTTTTATTTTTGCAATCTCTTAATCTTTGGTTTATGAGAAGGTAGTCAGATTTCTCATCTACACATCTGCATTTAATCAGTTGCTACATGTCCTATTTAAACCAGATTAAGATAATCCAGCCTCATACAGATAAGTAATTTCATCTTTTAAAGGATAAATGAGGACATATGCTTTGATAGTACACCAGAATTTGACAATTGGTAATTTCTGAAAGGGTGGTTGCAATCTGGATTCTAAAACCATGTTGCTGAATTCTTCATATTTGTATTTTGAATGGATCTTTTACTCATGCAAAGTTTGTATCCTGCTTTGGTTATTTGGGTAATAATAACAAATCAAGGCAACACCACCAAACAGTTCTAGTCATCTCTGTTTTATTGTTCCACATTATACATTGCCAATCTACAAAAACAAAACCAAAAATGCCATGATGCCTAGTGTACTCAGTTGAAAATATCTAGTATCTGTTTATGTGCAAATACTTACATTTATATATTAATAATTATAATTTATATTAGATATTAGTTAATATTGATTTTTATTAATTCTCAACACTTGAGTATCTGTAAACTATTTCCTTAATATCTTAAGCATGCACAACATACTTCTACTATGTACTAAATTACAGTTAATGAAAAATATTTCATAAGGAAAAACAATTGTTTGAGTTACAAACCAAATTAATCCATTTGTCATGGAATGCCACTTTTATATTTCATGTAAAAAATGGGGAAACTACAGTTATTGAGCTGGGTATCTGACAAACAGTTTTTTCAAAAATTAATGAAGCGAGTCTGTAACTTCAAGGAAAACAACAGGCAGAAATTAGATGCCCATGATACAACTTCAGCTTTTAAATAAGAATTAGAATTTTTAGGAGGCTGAGGCAGGAGGCTTACAAGTTTGAGGCCAGTCAGGACACTTAGCAGACCCTGTCTCAAATTAAAATAGGAAACAGGCTGGAGATGTAGCTAAGTGGTAGAGGTCTAGCCTAGCATGTGTGAAGTGGTCTGCATTCAAACCCTGGCACTGAAAGAAAGAAAGAAGAAGAAGAAGGAGAAGGAGGAGGCAGAGGTGGGAGAGGGAGAGGAAGGGGGAGAAGGAGAATTAAAACTTTGAAAAACATATTCATCATCATGAACTTGACAGCTTACCAACTTAAAAGACTTTAATATATGTGATTTTTTAATAAGATACTGTATAAGGAATCATTTCTTATTCATTTGCTGACACATTTATATTTTCTTTCTCACTCTCTCTCCCCACCATCTCATCCCTCTTCCCCTTCATTACCAATAGTTTTTACATTTTGATTAACAGCACTTACATACCTAAAAATCATGTGGTTGATTGCAGAGGAAATAAGGTCATTGCAAAGCAGAGATGGATAAGGAGTACTCTCTTTTACTAAAGTTAAGAAAGCAACAGGAGCCCAACATCCTATCAACAAGAACTACAATTTCTTCTTATAAGAGTCAAATTAAACACATCTATTTGTTCAGTTTTGATGGGTGTATAGGTGTTTCCAGGAGCATCAAGGTCAAATATAACATGCTCTAATCAACAGCACAGTATTGAACACATCTTTTCAGGTTTTGCTTTTTACTCTCAAGTATCAACGAATATTTCAAATTATTTTGGAAATAAAATAACCCTGCTTTTAGAGAGTTCCACTTCACAATGGGGAAGAAAATTAATCTTCCTTGAGACCTGGTGAACACTTTGGCCAGAAAATAAGGAGAAAGCCAGCTGCCACCAGTCACAACTCAGAAGCTAAAATGTGTCTCCTGTTTCATGCAGGAAAGGTGCCAAGACTGAAGGACAAGCATGTCAATAAAAGCTTATTAGCAATGAAAACTCATTGGTTCCTGAGTAGGACTGCACAATTTAAGTTCAGAATAAGAAATTGGTTTAGTTTCTAGTTTTGTCATGCATTTGGTCATAGTTCTATTTCCCTTGAAGAATATCCAACATGATTTTAATAATATTAATTACTATCTAAAAATGATTTAAAGTGCATATTCTGTTTCCAACAGAAAGGTAGGAGCCACAGAGAAGTATTTCATAAACACAGGCCAATCTCTCAGAGCAAGGTAACAGCAGCCTGCTGACTTTGCAATCTTTGCACAAGTGTGAGAAAAATTGATCTTTTCTAGTCCAAGGAGTTCTGAGTTTCTATCCACCAGTGACAGTGACCAGAATGCCCAACAAGATGGTCGTTATCTGTGTTAGTCAGTCTTAATCACTATAAATCAAATACCTGAGAAGAACAACTTAGAGTGAAGCTTTATGTTGGCTCAGGGTCTCAGAAGTTTTAGTCCATGGTTCACTGGCTCCATTACTTTGGGCCTGAAATGAGGCAGAACATCATGGCAGAAGGGTGTGGTGGAACAAAGCTGACCACTTTGCGGCAGCCAGGAAGAGACAGTGAGAGAGAGCAATGAAAGGAGCAGGGACAAGAAGTACCCTTCCACAGTCCCCACCAGTGATGCTTTCTCCAATCCTGCCCTATAACCTACAGTTTTCATCACCTCCCAGTAGTCCTTTCAACTATCAGTGAATAAATCCACTGAGGAGATCATAGCCCTCATCATCCAGTAACCTCCCTCAAAGCCCCACATCCAGGCATTAGTGCTTTGGGAACCGAGTCTTTAACACATAAATCTTAGAAGGACACATTTATCCAAACCATAGCATATCTAACTCTTCTTAACACATATGTCCTTAAGATGTTGATTACAGTGGCTTGACTAGAGTCAGCAGGAGAAAACAAGCTGCTAGGTAAGCTTCATGTTCCCAAGTGTACAAGTTCAAGTTACCCCCTTTATTTGTGTTCCTCCCCTTGGAAGCATCATTCTTTTCTGCTGACACAAAGTTTCTGAATTTCCACCCTAGATCTCCCTGCACCACCCACAATTTAGAGTTAGTAAGAAATCTGGTAACCTGCCTTTTATTGATTTTTCCTTCAGTTAAACACTGTTTTATTAATTATAACACCATTCAAATGAAGTAGGTTTCCTTTTGATAGGACAGGTAATTAGTAGACTATAGGGAATATAGCTTTGAGCAAAAAATTTACCTTATTTTCCTATGTATTATTTCTGGCCTCTTGATAGCCTCCACACATCCATCCAAAGAATAGAAATTGTGCTGCCCTGATCCCTGATTTTTCTTGCCATAGTCTCTCTTTTTCTCTTTCTTTTACTCTCTACCTTTCTCATTCCAAGTCCTCAAGTCCTTGGTTTCCTTGCTCAGTTATTTGGCCTACACAGTATCTCATTAATTTAACAACCTGTGTGATGAGTTTTCTTTCCCCTATATAACAGATCCCCACCCCATCTCTCTCTCTCTGACAAATATATTTCCCAATTAAAAGTAGACCCAAATATTCACCATGTCTGCCTAAGAGCTCAATTCCTTAACAAGACCTCTAAAGCACAAGAAGCTAAATCGAGAATCAATAAATGGGATGGATTCAAACGAAAAAACTTCTTCTCAGAAAAAAGAATGTGAAGAGAAAGTCTACAAAATGGGAGAAAATCTTTACCACATGCACTTCAATAAGCATTAATCTCTAGGATACATAAAGAACTCAAAACAATTAACACTAAAAAAACCAAAATAACCCAATCAATAATGGGCTAAGGAACTGAACAGCACTTCACAGAAGAAGATACACAATTGATCAACAAATATATGAAAAAATGTTCACTATCTCTGGCAATTAGAGAAATGCAAATCAAAACTACTCTAAGATTTCATCTCATCCCAATTAGAATGGCAATTATCAAGAATACAAGCAACAATAAATGTTGGCAAGGATGTGGGGGTAAAAGGTACACTCAAACATTGCTGGTGGGAATGCAAAATGGTGCAACCATTATGGAAAGCAGTATGGAGATTTCTCTGAAAACTTGGAATGAACCCACCATTTGACCCAGCTATCCCACTCCTCAGTTTACACTCAAATGACTTAAAATCAGCGTACTACAGTGATACAGCCACATCAATGTTTATAGCAGCTCAACTCACAAGAGCTAAACTATGAAACCAACCGAAGTGCCCTTCAACATATAAATGAATAAAGAAAATGTGATATATATATATATATATATATATATATATATATATATATATGATGGAATACTATTCAGCTTTAAAGAAGAATGAAATTATAAATTTGAATGAAATTATGGCATTTGCTGGCAAATGGATGGAATTGGAGAATATCGTGCTAAGTGAAATAAACCAAACCCAAAAAACCAAAGGCCAAATGTTTTCTCTGATATGTGGATGCTAATTCACCATTAAGGTGGAGGGCACTAGGGATGAATAGAGTTACTTTAGGTAGAAGGGAATGAAGAAAGAGGAAGGGGTATGGGATAGGAAGGATATTAGAGTGAAACAGACATTATTACTTCATGTACATATATGACTGCATGACCAATGTGATCCTATGATACGTACAATCAGAAAAATGAGAAATTATACACCATTTATGTATGATCTATCAAATGACATAAATGCATTCTACTGTCATGTATAACTAATGAAACAAATAAAAAATTAAATATAAAAAATTCAGCAAAATACCCCCCACAAATATTACATAATTATTCATCCTTTCTTTTGATAATACTAAAATGAATTTAAAGATTAAAGAATAAATTAACTACGTACTTAATTTGCAGATACAACCTATGAGGTAATTTTTTTTTAATAAGGATCAACCTTACCAAGGAGGTGAATTAAGACTTAACAGAGACTGAGGAAAGGACAGATTTCTTGAGTCCCTGTTCCCACTTCTCTTGTAAGTGCCAACAAGACAGTCCCCATCCTAGGAGGTAGGGCACAATTTCTTTTGTAGTGCCAACTGTGGCAACTCCCACCTCTGCAAACACTCATCAGCTGTGAGTCCTGTGGTAGCCTAAATTCACCTGTGACAGCAAAGTTCTTCATTAACAAACAAAAGGGATAATACTGTTATGATTAGGAACAAACAATGGTCTTTTTTAGAAATTTGACTTCTTCAACTGAGGAGAATAATGGAGAAACCAAATATAATGTTGGTTAAAATCTTAGATTTCAATATAATGAGATCTTGGATTCAGGCAAGTTACTAATCTTTCTAAACCTCAGTTTTATCATGTATATAATGAGGAGAGAAATATGTCTCTTTAATAGGGTGGTTGGAAAAGTTAAATAGATATCAAGTAAATCAGTTGCTGCATCTCACATCGGCTGTTTAAGGTCCAAATAATTATATTTTTGTAAAAATACATGTAAAAAGTTTAAAATCACATTAATAATTACCTGTAAATCAATAGGGATTTTCTAATGAGCCTGGGTTCCTATCAACCTTTGTAATTCATCGTATCATGTTAATTTCTAGTACTAGAGAAAAAGTTTAAACAGCACAGCAACTCTTTTAAAGAACTAACAATAATTTGTGCTTGAAACAGATCATCTGCCTCAGAAACTTGGTTAATATAAAATATTAACCAAGATGATGTTATACAGCAGTTAATTATGTTCAATAAAGGAAATACCAAAAGTACCCACTGCCTTTCTCTGACACATAAAATACTTAAATACTTTTGAGATGGTATTAGTGATAGTACATTCAGAAGTACCTTAATTTCTTTAATTTTATTTTTAGTAAATTTTTATTTGTTCTAATTGTTGTATAAGATAGTAGAATGCATTTATACATTTGATAATCATACATAAAGAAGTATACTTCTTCTTTTTCTTACTGCACATATTGTAGGATCACATGGGTCATGCCATCATATATGTACATGAGGTAATGTCTGTTTTACTCTCCTATCCTTCCTATCCCCAGACCCCCTTCCCCTCCCTTCATTCCCCTCTACCTAATGTACACTAATTCTATTCTTCCCTAGGACCCCTCCCACTTATGGTGAATTAGCATTTGCCTGTCATTTGGCCTTTGGTTTTTGGGGGTTTGACTTATTTATTTAGCATGACTATTCTCCTCCACTCATTTACCAGCAAATGCCATAATTTCATTCTTCTTTAAAGCTGAGTACTATTTCACCGTATATATATATATATATTATATCCACATGTTTTTATCCATTCATCTGTTGAAGGACACTTACGTTAGTTCCATAGTTTAACTGTTGTGACTTGAGCTGCTATAAACATTGATGTGACTGTATCGCTGTAATATGCTGAGTTTAAGTCCTTTGGATATAAACTGAGAGTAGGATAGCTGGGTTTAAAGGTGGGTCCATTCCAAGTTTTCTGAGGAATCTCCATATTACTTTCCATAATGGTTGCACCATTTTGCATTCCCACCAGCAATGTACGAGTGTACTTTTTCCTCATATCCTCACCAACATTTATTGTTGCTTGTATTCTTGATAATTGCCATTCTGATTGGAGTGAGATAAAATCTTAAGAGTAGTGTCATATATGCTAAACCAAAGGTCAACATAATTCTAAATAGAGAAAAATTGAAACCATTTCCTCTAAAAATTGAAATAAGGATGTCCTCTTTCACACTTTTATTCAACATTTTCATTGAAACTCTAGCAAGAACAATTAGACAGAAGAAAGAAATTTTATTTTTATTGTGAACTGACTAATTGTAATACTGTATATTTATGGGGTACAATGTCATGTTATGATTTGTGAATACATATGGAATAATTAAATGAAACTAATTACTATACCTCAAATACTTATCTTTGTAATGAGAAAGAACATTTGAAAGTAGCCCTCTTAGCAATTTTGAAACATGCAATACACTATTACTAACAGTATCCCCAAGCTGTTTAAATAGATCATATAAGAATAATAATAATAACATTCCTGGACTGGGGTTGTGGCTCAGTGGTACAGCACTTGCCTGACATGTGTGAGGCACTGGGTTTGATTCTCAGCACCACATATAACTAAACAAATAAAACAAAGGTCCATTGACAACTAAAAAAAATCAAAAAATAATAATGATAATAACATTCGTCCATGTCTGAGATTTGTACCTTTAATCCATCACATGTGCATTCTGTCCACTCCCAGTCTCTATAACAATTTTACTCACTGTTTCTATGCATTTATTTGTTTTAGATTCCACATATAAGTGAGGTGCTACAGTATGTGCCTTTCTATGCCATGCTTATTTCACCTACCACAATATTTTCTGATATTTTAGAAATTACAAAATTCCTCCATTTTTAAAGGTTGAGAAGTATTCCATTGTGTGTGTATACCACAATCTTTATCTATTCATCTATTGAGGCTCACTCAGTTCCTAGCCTGACTATTGTGACTAGTGCTACAATGAATGTAGAAATACATACATCACTTCAACAAACTAATTTCAAATTTGGGGGATAATACCCAGAATAGGGATTATTGATAATTTGTTAAATGGAGGAATCTCCATTTTCTTTTATGCCTATACTAATGTAGATTTCAACCAACATTGTTCTGTGATTTCCTTTTCTGCATACCCTCAGATACTTGTTATCGCTCATTATTTAATAAAAGTCATCTTAGAGGCATGAAATTTACCTTTGTGGTTTTAGTTTGAACTTGCCTAATGATCAGTAATGTTGAACATTTTTTCATTTGCCTGTTGGCCATTTGTGTTTTTCTTTGATAAATGTCTATTTAGGTCAAGCTCTTCCAATTCATGAACACAGGCTATCTTTCCACGCATTTGTGCCTTTTTTAATTTACTTAGTCAATGTTTTTTGTTTTATAGTTTTCAGTATAGAGGACTTTTAACTCCTCAGTTAAATGTATTTGTTTATTTGTTGTTGGAGTATTGTTGCTGTTGTTTTGCAGCTATTTTAAGTGGAATTATTCACTTGGTCTCTTTTTTGCATGATTGCATTGCTAATGCATTGAAGTGCCACTGGTTTTTGTGTGTTAATTTTTTATCCTCCAACTTTGCCTATTTATCTATTCTAATAATTTTCATGGAATCTTTAGGGTTTTATATATATAAGATTATGTTATCAGCAAAGAGTGCTGATTTTACTTCCTCCTTTCCTATTTGGATGCCTTTTATTTCTTCCTCTTGCTTGATTACTCTGACAAGGATTTATACTATGATGCTGAATAGAAGTGCAAGGGGCATCATTGTCTTACTCCAGATCTTAGAAGAAAGGCTGTCAACCTTTTACCACTGAACGTGTATGCTGAGAACTTCCCATACTTAGACTTCACTGTGGTAAGGGCCTTCCTTTAACTCTCTGTCAGTCAATATTTTTTGATCATGAATAATGTTTAATGTTGTCGAATGCCTTTAATGCATCTGAGATGATTGTACAGATATTATTCTTCATTCTGCTGATGGAATGTACCATATTTTAAAATTTTCATATGTGGCATCATTATTTCATCACAGGGATAAATCCCACTAGATCATGGTGGATAATCCTCTTAATGTGTTGCTAAATTTTATTTGCTAGTATTTTGCTGAGAATTTTTGCATCTATGTTAATCAATTGAGTTTTATTATAATGTCCTGGTCTGACTTTGTCCTCAGTATGATACGGCCTCTTTAGAAGAATTTAGAAGTATTTCCTCCTTTTTACTTTTTTCTTCTTGGAAGAGTTTGTGAAGCATTGATGTTAGTTTTTTTTTTTTTAATGTTTGATAGAACTCAATATTAAAGTAATTAAGTTCTGGGTTTTTCTTTGGTGGGAGACTTTTTATTACCAATATAGTCTCCTTACTATTTCTTCATGATTCAGTTTGGGAAAGTTGTATGTGTCTAAGAATCAACTATTTCTTCTAGGTTGTTTAATCTCTTAGTGTATAATTGTTCATAGTAGTTTCTTATATCCTTTATGTATTTGTACATCAGTTGCAATGTCTCCTCCTTCACATTGAACTTTATTTATTTGAGTTTATATTTTTTTTCTTAGTCCAGCAAAAGTTTAGTCATTTTCCTTTATCCTTTTAAAACAAGCTCAATTTTAATGATCTTTTTATTGTGTTCCCAGTCTGTACTTCATTTGTTTTTTCTGCTGTGATCTTTGTTATTTCCTTCATTTTACTAACTCTGAGATTGGTTTGTTCTTCTTTTTCTAGTTGCTTCAGAAGTAATGTTAGTTTATTTTTTTATCTTTGTTGTTTTTGCTCTAGGTGTTTATTGCTAGAAGTTTTACTTTTAGAACTGCTTTTGCTGCATCTTGTAAGTTTTACATTTTCATTTGTTTGTATCAATGTATATTTCAATTTTCACTTTAATATCTTAAATGGTCCGTTGATTGTTCAAGAACATTTTTAAATTTTCCATTTATGTGAATTTTCTAATATTTAACCTATTTCATTTCTAATCTCATGATTCACAGTCAAAAAAATAAAAACAATTCAAACTTCTTAGTTTTTTTAAGGCTTATTTTGTGCCCTAGTATAATACATCCTGGGAAATGTTCTATGAGTGCAGAAGAATGTATTTTCTTGCTGTTTGGTAGAATTTCAGTACATGTCTACTAGGTCAATTTGATGTGAATTGCTTTTCAAGTCTAATGTGTCCTGATCGATTTGTCTGGGAAGTTTGTACTTTGTTGAAAGTGATGCATTGAAGTCACCTGTATTTAAATCTCTGTGTCTTTTTCATACTTTAATATGTTTTATATGTTTGGGTGAAGTTTTTTGAGGCACATACCTATTTATAATTCTTATATCCGCTGACAAATTGATATAATCTTCTTTGTCTCTGTTTAGTTTTTTACTTAAATTCTGGTTTGTCTGCTGTAACTGTAGCTACCTCTACTCTTGTTTGGTTCGTGTTTGTGTGGAATATCTTTTTCCAACCCTTCACTTTTAATTGATGTGTGCCCTTAAATTGATGTGAGTCTTTTGTAGACATATAATTGGGTCTTATTTTTAATCCATTCAATCTCTCTTTTTTATAAGAAAATTTAATCTGTTTATATCCAAGGAAATTATTATTAGATAAGTATTTACAGTGAGATTTTGTTGACCATTTTCTGATTGTTTTTTAGAGTTTTTGTTTCTTCCTTCCTCTCCTGCTCTCTTGCTTTGTGGTTCAGTGGTTTTTGCAGTAGAGCTTTTTATAGTCAACTTTTTAACTCCTGTGACCCAAGAAACCTGACAAAAACAATCATAGTAGGAAAAGTTTGTTTTGGGGATCATGGTTTTAGAGGTCTTAGTGCAGTGATGGCTGGCTCCATTCCTTAGGGCCTGAGATGAGGCAGGACATCATGGAGAAAGAGTATGGTAGAAGAACGTGGCTCAGGAGGTGGCACCAGGACACACACAGGGAGCCTCACCTCATCAGGGACAAAATATAAACCCCAAGGAAACCTCTAGTGACCCTATCTGCCTACAGTTATCACCAGTTATCAGTGGAGTAATGCACTTATTAGGTTAAGGCTCTCATAACCCAATTATTTGAGCTCTGAACTTTCCTACATTGCCTCACGCATGAGTTTTTGGGGGACACTTCATATCTAAACCATAACATTCTACTCCTTGCCTCCAAAAGCTCATGCACATTTAACAATGCAAAATATTTAGTCAACTTCCAAGAGTCCCCACAATCTTACAAGTTCTATTATTGTCAAAAGTTCAAGTCCAAAGTCTCTTCTGAAAGGCAAACTTTCAGCAACCGCCCCTTTAAAAATCAAAAGTTACAAATATCAATATATAAAGGCTACATTTCCATGCAAAGAACTATGGGCATAGAAATAAGGGCTGGTGACCAAGCAAGACTGAAACTCCAGCAAGACAAACCAATCCTGTAGCCCCATGTCTGGGGCACATGGCATTGTGATGTTCTCTCCAAGGGCTGCACAGGTCCACCATATGGCTTTACTGGCCTTCAGTCCAGGTGGCCTCTCTCTTGGTTTGTTTCTGCTGGCTCCTGCAGCTTTCCTTGGCAGACATCCACAGTGCTGGCATTCTAAATCTAGGGGGTCTCACTGTAGCTTCAGCTTCCTTCTCACATCTTCACACATTGCCCTATCAGGGACAGCCTGCAGGGCACTCCATACTGCCTGCACTTTGCTGGTCTCCCAGGCTTTCCTTTGAATTCTTGGTGGAAGCCTCCATGACTCCCTAACTCAGCTTTCTGCATTCCTGCAGAACCAGCACATGTGGTTGACACCAAGTTCTGCTGCCATTCTCAGGCCATAACCAACTCCCAGGGACCCTGGGTACAGAAGCCTCTGAGTGCTGGAGTAACTGATCATGTTGAAAAAACTTCCTAGGCTCCCTTTTGTAAGAGGGGTACCCCACTGGTCCTAACATGAACAAAATATATACTCAAAGTCAAGGGCTGGGGAGATAGCACAGTGGTAGAGTGCTCATCTTGCAAGCACAAGACCCTGGGTTCAGCACCACAAAAAAAAAAAAGTCATACCCACAATGATCCACCTCTTCTAGCCACACCCTACCTGCCTACGGTTACCACTTACTTAATCCCTATCAGAGAATTAATGCACTGATTAGGTTAGTACTCTCTTAATGCAATCATTTCACGTCTAAATTTTTCTTGCAGTGTCCACACATGAGCTTTTAGGAGACACCTCATGTCTAAGCCATAGTAGAAGCTTTGAATACTTTTTATTTTGTTTTGTAATTCTACTAAAGATTTCTGCTTTTGGGCTACCCTATGGCTTATTGTGAACATCTCATCCTTAGCCTAGTTCATGCTAATAACAGCTTACCTTTGATTGCATACATGTCTGCACTTTTATTCACTCACACACATTTTATATTTTCATATCAGAATTTACATCATTTTGTTCTGGTTTGTGGATAGTTCCTAGTTAAAGTGTCTGTGGGGAGCAGTGGAGACTTCCTATTCCACCATCTTGCTGATGTTGACTCCACACTCATTTGCTCATAATTATTTGATCTAATAATTACACTCATAAATGTGTGATAGTAATAAAATATGATAACAGCATAAATCTTGCAAGAATCATCAGATTTACAACTAGCATGATAAGCATACATCCCCAAAGGAAGCAAACATCTGCAGATGAATCTTCCACATTGAGGGTAGGGTGGGCCCATCAATGTTGAGTCACAGTAAACAGTTCTGCATTGTCCACATATCCACGTAGGTTCATCTTTCCTTTTTAAGTGCTCAGAGTTTAAAAGCATTAAATAGTTAGGGTAAGAATTAATTTAGTAGACTTTAAATATTGAAGATCTCATATACCATAACAGGAAAAAATTTTCAAAAACATGAAATTTAAAGAAAATATTTGCCACAATAAAACAAAAATGACTAACATCTATAAGTTCTTCTGAGAAATAATGTTTGGAAAAGGTAAAAGAAAAAAGAAAAAACAACATAAATATGGGCAAAAATATATGAAAAAGTAGCTTACATGGGGGAAAGTGAGTGGTTTGAAAACATATGAAATAGGATTATAACTTTTAAATTATTGAATGAGTAAATATGGTGATGGCCAGTATTGATCAGTTTATGGAGATAAACGGTAGTGCCACCTCCTACTTGTGGAAGGGTAAGTTGATCTATTTTGTGTTCATCTGATGAAATACTGAGTATCAGGCAGCCTTGTTACATAATGTTGTGCTTGAAAAGAGACTAGGATCTTAGATATGTATATATATTTAGCATTTGCTGAAATATGTTTTATGCAAATGATTTTTGAAAGTGCTGATCTTGAAACAAACAAATTTAAAAACCAAATAATTCAGCCCTCAAAAATATCATTTTAATTTAAATTTTGTAACAATGATTTCTAAAACCCCTTCTGCTGTAGGACTTCAAACCAAATCCACACAGATCAGGGAAGGAACCTTGAGAGGATACCTTGCTCAACATCCAGTCTGAACACTTCATAAATGACACTGTTCTGATTTCAAAAACTGCCAACAGCACAGTGATTTCACAACTTTTCTCAGGTGCAAATGCTTCAGTATTTAGTCAATTTCTCTTAAGTAGTTCTTCTTTTGTCTCATCTAATTCCTTTCTTATACTTCCTCCTCTTCCTTCCCCCTCTACGTCTTTTATTCCTCCTCTTCCATGAGACTATTAAATTTGTTTAAGTCTCTTTACCTGAATTGATACAGAGAAGGCTCTTAACTAAATGAAGAGGAAAGTTAAAGATACTTGAGCCATACAAAGCTGAAGATAAAATTCTGACTATAAAAGTTCAGCCTTTTATATGGTGGCATATAAAAATGATTAACCATTTTTAGTGTTTTGTTTAAACTAAAGCACAAAAGCACAATACAGTACTCATCAATGATGTCTCGAGCTGTTCTACTGGAGTTTCTAAACTTTGAAATCCACATGTATTCTGCAGCTAATTAAATCACATTATTTATTTCTCCCTCACTCTTCTTAATTCCTTAATTCTGTTTTAACATTTCTTGTTTTTCCCTTGATTTCCTTCATCCTTTGCTATTCATTTCTCCTTCTGTGTCTCACTCAGAGATAACACCAAACTCTTGGCTTAAAGAAATATTACTAATGGTTACAGTGACCCACTGACAGTTTGGAGCATATCATTTAGATTTTCTGTGCCTCCCATTTTTTATTTTAAAACTTGTCTTAATGACATTGACAGCAGTCTTCCTTAAGCAGGTATGAAACTCATTACTTTTGATAAGACACAGAACTATTATTTGGGTAAGGACATCATGGCTTTGCATCTGTTGTAGTATTTCCTTGTATTCCAATGAGTTTCTTTTTTTTTTTAATTTATTTTATTTCAAACAGTTGGGCTACATGTGTTTCTCTGTTTGTACATGGAGTAATAGCACACCATTTGTGTAATCATACATTATATAGGGTAATGGTGTTTGATTATTCTGTTATTTTTTCCTTCCCCTCCACCCCTCCCACCCCTCTTTTCCCTCATACAGTCCCTCAGATGAATGATCTCGATGATAAGCAGATGATGACACAAAAAGAGTTTTCTTTTTTAAAGCTAAGAAAACAGTCATTCCTTGACATTTTAAAATGTATTATTTCACTTTGAGGCAGTTTTCTCCAAAACAAACAAAGAAAAGTAAACAGTCTTATATTATAGAAGGTAATAGAATATTACTGGAGAAAACATTTATCTAAGCAAAGTTTTCTTTCAAGCCCAGAATTCAAGTATGTATGCTAATAATGACCATTGCTGCTCAAAGGTATGTTGGCATTGTTATGATGAGACAAAGTGGGACAGGGATATTCTGAATATTGGATGAGGTAAACCTGTAGATTTGTGAGAGCTTTATTTGAAACAATAGGCAACGCTGTTAGAAGGTCTAATGTGTATACTGGAGGTCTAGCTTGAGTTTGCGTATACAATATAAGTGAGTTTCTTCATTGTGCTTGGATTAGAAGATAGCTCTTTCTTCCTTAAACCCAATTAGATTTTTCACAACTATATTCTCAGCACACAGCAGAGAGTCTCAGGCATAACCGTTGACTGAGTTTCAATTCCTTATTCTATATAACAGATTGGGATGTGTAGCACTAGATGTCCATAATAATCAATGCTCATTACAAAAGGCAACACAGAATTTGAGGTGTACATACTGGCAACAAAATAACTTGCTATAAAAAATTTTTTTAAAATTGAATTTTCTTTAAAAATTACTATTTCAACAATAAAATTGGAGGGGGGGTTTCAAGATGGCGGACTAGAGGGCGGCTGCATTTCACGTTGCTCCAGGATGCAAGATCAAAAGAGGAGATAGTGAGAGACCTTGGGACCACTCAAGCTGCCGGGTGAGTCCTCCTGTTGGGGAGGCGTCCCGGATGGGTGGTAGCCCCGGAAGCAGGGAACTTTGTGAAGTAGAGTTGCTCGGCGAGACGCCCCTCCCCCAGCTGGAGTGTTAACATGGACAACTGGGATCATGGTAGAGGAGGCGGCTCAGCACGCGCTTGGCAATCGGAGAAACCACTGGGGCTCCGGGCGGCTTCCTGAGGAGGAGCTGCATGGCGAGCTGTTTGGACTCAGAAAGACTGCTTCTGAACACCGGGGGGCTTGCCCGAAGGAAGAGGAGAAGTGCAAGCGGTTCACTTGGTGTGGAGTGAATGCATCAGAGTCACAGGTGGTTGGCCAGAGGAGGAGGTGACGTGGTGAGTTGATTGGACTAAAAGCGACCACTCCTGAACACCAGTGCCCTGCCTGAAGGAGGAGCGTGGTGGGTCACTTGGTCTCGGAGCCACCGCTCCTGAACACCCGGGGGGCTACCCGAGGAGGAGGAGAGGAGGAAGAGGGCGGGTCACTTGGACTTGGAGTGACTGCCTAGAGCTACGGGTGGTGGCGGGAGGAGGAGAGTGAAGTGAGTTGCTTGGACTCCTAGTGACTGCACGGAAACCGGGCCGCTGTCCGGATGAGGAGGTTGTGGCGGGTCTCTGGGTCTCGGAGCTATTGTACGGGGCTCCAGCTGGTGGCTCAGAGGAGGGGCCGCATAGCCAGGCGATTAGGTGCAGAGCAGGGTCGCAGGAGCTAGGTGGCTTCTTGCTGGAAGAGCCACACAGAGACATGCGTAGGGGCGGAGTGAATTTCCAGGACTGCGGGCAAATCCTCTCGGAGAGGCAGCCTAAGAAGACTCGCCTGCGAAGGGTCCTTAGGTCTGGGCCCCTGGGAATGTTGCAGAGGAAGACAGTCCAGCCCAGGCGTAGTTGTAGATTGAGGGGAACCTGTAGGAGGGAACTGACCAGCCAGACGTCCCCACCAGGTGAGTCTTCCCTGCTGGGTGAGGTTTTCCCACAGGACGGTAAAACCAGAGACACAGAGCCAAACAGGCCTTGGCCTCAGCCCGCAGCCTAGTTCCCCGTTGGATGACCATTGGTCAACAAGTGGAGGCACCTCTGCCCACTAGCAGGGAATATACTCCCACCTGAGGTCACCACCCCTAGAGAGGCAGCTTCTTCGTGGAGCTCGCATTAATCAACTTCCTCCAAGACTTCAGGCTACTGAAGGATAAGAGGGGATATACTAGCAATCTTCAGGGATATTATAAGTCGATAGAGGAAATCTGCAATATCTTAATGACCCACTGATTCCTGAACAATATGAGAAAACAAGGGAAGGAAAAATGCCCAAACAAATCTAGATGTTACATCAGATAAATCGCAATGACAGCATGGCAGAAGAAATGAAAGAAAGGGAGTTCAGAATGTACATAATTAAAAATGATTAGGGAAGCAACGATGAGATGAAAGAGCAAATGCAGGCATTGAATGATCAGCACCAATCGACAGTTAACAGAGCAAATTCAGGAAGCAAAAGATCATTTCAATAAAGAGTTAGAGATATTGAAAAAAAACAAACAGAAATCCTGAAATGAAGGAAACAATAAACCAAATAAGAACTCCAAAGAAAACATAACCAATAGGATAGAACACCTGGAAGACAGAACTTCAGATATTGAAGACAAAATATTTAACCTCGAAAACAAAGTTGAACAAACAGAGAAGATGGTAAGAAATCATGAACAGAATCTGCAAGAACTATGGATATCATGAAAAGGCCAAATTTGAGAATTATTGGGATTGAGGAAGGCTTAGAGAAACAAACCAAAGGAATGAACAATCTATTCAATGAAATAATATCAGAAAATTTCCCAAATCTGAAGAATGAAATGGAAAATCAAGTCCAAGAGGCTTATAGGACTCCAAATACACAAAATTACAACAGACCCACACCAAGGCACATTATAATGAAAATACCTAACATACAAAATAAAGACAGAATTTTAAAGGCTGTGAGAGAAAAGAACCAAATTATATTCAGGGAGAAACCAATACGAGTATCAGCAGATTTTTCAATCCAGACCCTAAAAGCTAGAAGGGCCTGGAACAACATTTTTCAAGCTCTGAAAGGAAAATGCATGCCAACCAAGAATCTTATACCCAGCAAAACTTAACTTCAAATGTGAGGATAAAATAAAATCATTCCATGATAAACAAAAGCTAAAAGAATTTACAAAAGAAAGCCAGCATTACAGAACATTCTCAGCAAAATATTCATGAGGAAGAGATAAAAAACAAAGAAGCAAATCAGCAAAGGGAGGAATTATCCTAAAGGAACTGTCAAATAAAGGAGGAACCAAGTGTGTCAAAAATAAATAAATAATAAATAAAATTTAAATATGAACCAAATGACCGGGAATACAAATCATATCTCAATAATAACCCTGAATGTTAATGGCCTGAATTCATCAATCAAAAGACATAGACTGGCAGATTGGATTAAAAAGAAAGATCCAACAATATGTTGCCTGCAAGAGACTCACCTCATAGAAAGAGATACCCATAGACTAAGGTGAAAGGATGGGGAAAAACATACCATGCACATGGACTCAGCAAAAAAGCTGGAGTATCCATCCTCATTTCAGATAATGTGGACTTCAAGCCAAGTTAGTCAGAAGGGATAAAGAAGGACATTTCATACTGCTTAAGGAAAGCATAAATCAGCAAGATATAACAATCATAAACATCTATGCCCAAACAGTGGCTCATCCATGTATGTCAACAAATCCTTCTCAATTTTAGAAACCAAATAGACCATAACACAATAATACTAGGTGATTTTAACACACCACTCTCACCACTGGACAGATCTTCCAACAAAAATTGAACAAAGAAACCATAGATCTCAATAACACAATCAATAATTTAGACTTAACAGACATTTATAGAATATACCATCCAACCAAGAGCGAATACACTTTCTTCTCAGCAGCACATGGATCCTTCTCTAAAATAGACCATATATTATGCCACAAAGCTAATGTTAGCAAATACAAGAAGATAGAGACACTACCTTGTATTCTATCAGATCATAATGGATTGAAGTTAGAAATAAATGAAAGAGTAAAAAACAGAAACTACTCCAACACCTGGAGATTAAACAATATGCTATTATATGTTGAATGGATAACAGAAGATATTAGGAAGGAAATTAAAAAATTCTTAGAGGTAAACGAGAACAAAGAAACATCATATCAAAATCTCTGGGACACTATGAAAGCAGTACTTAGAGGAAGATTTATTTCATGGAGCGCATTTAATAAAAGAAGTAAAACTTCAACAAATAAAGACCTAACACTACAGCTCAAAGCCCTAGAAAAAGAAGAACAGACCAACACCAAAAGTAGTAGAAGACAGGAAATAGTTAAACTCAGAGCTGAAATCAACGAAATTGAAACAAAAGAAACAATACAAAAAATTGACAAAATAAATAATTGGTTCTTCGAAAAATAAACAAAATTGATAAACCTTTAGCCACACTAACAAAGAGAAGACGAGAGAAAACCCAAATCACTAAAATTCGGAATGAACAAGGAAATATCACAACAGACACGACTGAAATACAAAACATAATTAGAAGCTATTTTGATAATCTATACTCCAAAAAAATAGAAAATTTTGAAGACATCACAGGTTTCTAGAGACATATGAATTGCCTAAACTGAACGAGGAGGACATACACAATTTAAATAGACCAATTTCAAGTAATGAAATAGAAGAAGTCATCAAAAGCCTACCAACAAAGAAAAGTCCAGGACCAGATGGGTTCTCAGCCGAGTTCTACAAAACCTTTAAAGAAGAGCTCATTCCAATACTTCTCAAAGTATTCCATAAAATAGAAGAGGAGGGAACCCTCCCAAACTCATTCTATGAAGCCAATATTACCCTGATACCTAAACCAGACAGAGACACATCGAGGAAAGAAATTTCAGACCAATATCCTTAATGAACATCGACGCAAAAATTCTCAACAAAATTTTAGCAAATCGCATACAAAACATATTAAAAGATAGTGCACCATGATCAAGTGGGTTTCATCCCAGGGATGCAAGGTTGGTTCAACATCAGGAAATCAATAAATGTCATTCACCATATCAATAGACTTAAAGTCAAGAATCACATGATTATTTCGATAGATGCAGAAAAAGCATTTGATAAAATACAGCACCCCTTCATGCTCAAAACACTAGAAAAAATAGGGATAGTGGGAACATTCCTTAACATTGTAAAGGCCATCTACGCTAAGCCCATGGCTAATATCATTCTAAATGGTGAAAAACTGAAAGCATTCCCTCTAAAAACTGGAACAAGGCAGGGATGCCCTCTTTCACCACTTCTATTCAATATCGTCCTTGAAACTCTAGCCAGAGCAATTAGACAGACCAAAGAAATTAAAGGGATACGAATAGGAAAAGAAGAACTCAACTATCCCTATTTGCTGATGATATGATTGTATACTTAGAGGAACCAGGAAATTCCACCAGAAAACTTTTAGATCTCATAAGTGAATTCAGTAAAGTAGCGGGATATAAGATCAATGCACATAAATCTAAGGCATTTTTATACATAAGCGATGAATCTTCAGAAAGAGAAATTAGGAAAACTACCCATTCACAATAGCTTCGAAAAAAATAAATACTTGGGAATCAATCTCACAAAAGAGGTGAAAGACCTCTACAATGAGAACTACAGAACACTAAGAAAGAAATTCAAGAAAACCTTAGAAGATGGAAAGATCTCCCATGTTCTTGGATAGGAAGAATTAATATTGTCAAAATGGCCATACTACCAAAAGTGCTATACAGATTCAATGCAATTCCATTAAAATCCAATGATGTACCTTACAGAAATAGAGCAAGAATTATGAAATTCATCTGGAAGAATAAAAAACCCAGAATAGCTAAAGCAATCCTTGGCAGAACGAGTGAAGCAGGGGGTATAGCAATACCAGATCTTCAACTCTACTACAAAGCAATAGTAACAAAAACGGTACGGTATTGGTACCAAAATAGAAAGGTGGATCAATGGTACAGAATAGAGGACACGGACACAAACCCAAATAAATACAATTTTCTCATACTAGACAAAGGGGCCAAAAATATGCAATGGAGAAAAGATAGCCTCTTCAACAAATGGTGCTGGGAGAATGGAAATCCATATGCAACAGAATGAAACTAACCCATATCTCTCACCATGCACGAAACTAAACTCAAAATGGATTAAGGATCTCGGAATCAGACCAGAGACCTTGCATCTTATAGAAGAAAAAGTAGGTCCAGAGCTTCAACATGTCGGCTTAGGACCAGACTTCCTCAACAGGACTCCCATAGCACAAGAAATAAAAGCAAGAATTCAATAACTGGGATAGATTCAAACTAAAAAGCTTTCTCTCAGCAAAGGAAACTATCAGCAATGCGAAGAAAGGCCTACAGAGTGGGAGAAAATCTTTGCCAATCATACTTCAGATAGAGCACTAATCTCCAGAATCTATAAAGAACTCAAAAACTCTACACCAAGAATGCAAATAATCCAATCGACAAATGGGCTAAGGAAATGATAGACACTTCACAGAAGAAGATCTACAAGCAATCAACAAACATATGGAAAAAATGTTCAACATCTCTAGTAATAAGAGAAATGCAAATCAAAACCACCCTAAGATTCCATCTCACCCCAATTAGAATGGCGATTATCAAGAATACAAGCAACAACAGGTTTGGCGAGGATGTGGGGAGAAAGGTACACTCTACATTGCTGTGGGGCTGCAAATTAGTGCAGCCACTCTGGAAAGCAGTGTGGAGACTCCTTAGAAAACTTGGAATGGAACCACCATTTGACCCAGCTATCCCACTCCTTGGCCTATACCCAAAGGACTTAAAATCAGCATATTACAGAGATACAGCCACATCAATGTTCATAGCTGCTCAGTTCACAATAGCCAGATTGTGGAACCAACCGAGATGTCCTTCAATTGATGAATGGATAAAGAAAATGTGGTATATAATACAATGGAATATTACTCAGCCATAAAGAATGATAAAATTATGGCATTTGCAGGCAAATGGATGAAACTGGAGAATATCATGCTAAGTGAGATAAGCCAATCTCAAAAAACCAAAGGAAGAATGATATCACTAATAAGTGGATGATGACACATAATGGGGGGTGGGAGGGGTTAGTGTTAGGGTTAGAGTTAGGTTTGGGGGGGGCAAGAATGGAGGAAGGAAGGACTGTATAGAGGGAAAAGAGGGGTTGGAGGGTTGGTGGGGAGGGGAAAAAATAACAGAATGAATCAAACAACATTACCCTATGTAAATTTATGATTACACAAATGGTATGCCTTTACGCCATGTACAAACAGAGAAACAACATGTATCCCATTTGTTTTCAATAATAAAAAAATAAATAAAATTGGAGAATGAGATCTAGTGAGGATGAGTGTCTTATTTCAGGTGACAGAAATAGTTCTATAATTTATGTGTGTTGGGAGTCCATAGGATATTCACACACTAGTCAGGATATTTCTTATCTAATTCATTAGTCTTCAAACTGAATACCCCAGGAGCAGTCACATTGCATAAGTCAAACTCTCTCAAAGTGACTATTTTCTTCTTGGGGTATAACTAAAACTATCAAGTTAACATTTCTCATTTTGAAAGTAGGCAAAGAAGAGAAAGGAGAAGGGAATAACAATGACTTTGTACCAAAATGACAAAGAATAAACAAGCAAAATTTATTCATGTGATATGGCCCCAAGCTAATTAATGCAATATGATATATAAACACAAAAGGATTAGCTTTAATTAGAAATTAGAAATTTACTTTTAATAAGTATGCAACATAATTATGCTATATAATTAACATTTTGAATTTAAATAGGTCTTACAACTCACACAAAATAGCATATGTAGTGTTTTTTTATTTTGTGCCTTACAATTATTTCTGCAAGCCTTATTTCATTCGTATTTCTCAGAGACCTCTCTAGTACTATCAACTTATTGCCAGGATTATTTCAGCAACATTCATGCAGAGACAAATTATTTAGCCACAGTATTCTAAGCAAATCTCTTTATTTCATTTTGTTACAGAGAGTGCTTCTTAGCTTCTGGGTGTTTTTCTTCCAGTTAAAGATGTCTAAGTGTAATAAATTTTAAATGTAATCTTACATTTCTTCAAGACCTAGTAAAAATAGATGAGAAAATGTTTCTACATAGGACATTTATACAATTTAGATAATAACAGAAACCTTTCAACCAGTTAGTAATTTTACATACTCCTGGCAAATAATTTTAGTAAAAGGAGCAATTCAAAGATATATTATTCCATTGGGTCATTTGATAAGAACATAGCTTCGAACCAGATGTCATGATGGGTTGAGTTGATATGACACTGTGCTTGGGAACTTGACTAATTTTTGTTGAAGACACAAATATATAATAATCTTGCTAAGGAAAAATAGCAGAAGAATTAATGAAAGACCTCCAGATATATAAAAGTATAAACATGCATACATACTGCCAGAATACACTATAAAAAATTTTAAACTTGAGGAATACAAAGAGCTCTATTGATAATGACAGTTTCCTCAGGACAGAGAGACACAGCAATTCTGGAACCCACATATTGAAGATGTGGAGCTCTGTGGTAGAAAAGCTCAGCTCCTTTGTCGCTGCTTTAAATAGAGCCACCCTCCTATCAGAAACTCTCTTTGGTACTTCATGGGCATGAAAAGCAAACACTGGCATTTGACCTGTTGTCCATTTTGGAGCTAGTTTCCTGTAACAGCTAGCATGACCTTAGTCCATTTAGCTTAAGAAAAAGCAATCTTCCCCAGCTCTGGATATGACAGAACCATTGATTATCTTAAATTTAAGGTTTAAAATATTTTGAACTTTAATGTGACTATAGAGGTTTATAAAGCTTTTTAGTGTTCAAACCTATGAGTTGCTTTTGATCTTCTACTCATAAGCTTTTAAGAAACACCTAAAACCAGGTTGTTTGGGCTAAGAAGGACTGGAGCTATTTTTAACACGTCCTAGTTTATCTCTTTCAAGACTTTCAAAGATTTTCAATTTTTTTCACTCTAGGATATCAAAATTCTATTAATGCAAAAATACTGTGCAGTTTTTCTCAGGGCTGAATTCTGGCACCCAATTGATTGACCATAGAACAATGGTGTTATCAGATATCAGGCATGGGGTCCTAAGTTTCACTGTGTTACCAACCTATCTAACTCTCCTACCTTTTGAAATTCAATATATCATAAAGTGAGTTTCTACTGTGTATTAACTAATATAAATGAGAAACAATGAGATTAATGTTATTTTAATAACATACTTCCAGAATACATTAAAATAACATTAATCTCAGTGATGCTGGAAAATAAACAGGAAAAAAGAAACTAAAAACTGAATAGTAATAAAAAAAATGACGAGGATCCTTTTAAATTCTAATGAATTAATTTGGTATACCCCAACTTTTATGCAAAGGTATGAGCAATCCTTTCCTATACCAAGTGTTTTAAAGTAATATATTGTTTAATACTCATAACCCTATGACAAGTACTATTATTATTTGCACTTTGCAGATAAAGACAAAGATTTAATGAATCTAAGTTACTTGTTCAAAAATCACATGACAATTAAGTAGTAAAATCTCAATGCAAAACACTTTGTCTCTAAGCCTGTATGCTTACCTACTGTGCTCAATGCCCTTAGAGTATCTGGATGCTATCATAATGTGCTAGTCAATGTCTTTTCAGTTTTTTCCTTTGCTGTCTTTCATCTCATGATCTCAACTTGATACAAGATCAACACTGCGCCAAGTATAAGCAAAACCAGAGAACATAAATTATTGACATTAAAAGCAAAAAAAAATGAATCTCAGACAAATGAGGATGCAAAACTGCAGAATCATTACCTACATCCCTCTAGCATCACAGAAATTTCTATCAAGGAATTCATGACAAGGGACTGAATCAGGCTCAGGCAGTCCACACATGTCCACACTCAGCTGGAGAACAGCCACATGTCTTTCATGCTGCCAAGATTCATGCATAATACGGAAAAGCAGAGGACTTGAATGAATATCATAATCATGAGGAGATGACTCCATATTAAAGTATGGCACAAACTGTGAACTCAGACAAGGATGTAGAAACCTCAACAGAAGCAATCAGAGAGGCATCATACAAGGACCAGTTACCTTCTTCTGTCCAATGCTATAATCAGTTCCTTAGACCATACCAGGAGAGAATGCAGGAGCAGGGAAAACCTTATATACTAAATTTAAAATGAATCTAATTTGGAGAACACAGAATTGGGTGACAGTACATTTTCTACCATTAATAAGTATAAATATTTAATACAGAAGTTAGTATTAGAAAAATAGAGTTACAATATTTGCATATGAAACCACACCACTTCATGTACCTCTTTATAAGGAATTATTGTTTACCTTATTACATTCTTAACATTTTGCTCACTTCCATTATATTTTGTTCTTTATTTTATGCTGTTAATACCTGAGTGAACTCTCATAAGGAATTGTGGATTATGCAGAACATCTTGGAGCATATGATGGAAAGGAAAAAGAAAGAATAGTTTGCTTAATACTATAGTTACTTCATTTGCGGAACTTGCCAGTGAGATGACCTGACGGTACACAAAGGAAAACATACTGTTACACTGTACATGTATGCAGTTTAGTGCCTGTAGGAATCCGTTTGAAAATAAAGTATAATTGACTATTAATTATAGTCCAGAAAGGAAGAAAGGCAAGTCATTCACTTCTTCCTTAATAAAAAAGTCAGACTCACTTTTCACTATTTGAAAGTATGGGATTTAATCATGCTAATAAGAAAAACAAGCATTTTTAGTCTTCTCAAAGCGTATTTAATTGATGCTAGTATTAAAATCAGTTGTCAAATGTCCATAAGTTCATTTCAATCTCCTGTGCACTGTAAATACTTTGTAAAACTAAGAAAGTTTACGAATGATTCTACTCTGTAATTGCTTTTCTATCTATGTTATTAGGTTTCTTTGCTAAAACTTCTTTAGGAAGTGTTCTAGGTTTACGACAGCAGAAAGTATGAACCTTTTGGTTATTGCCATACCCTCCTTGGTGTAACTACCCTGTTATCAGGAGAAAATCAGTATCATGCAAGAGAACACAAAGATCCAAGGAGACAACAGACACTGGCATTGTGACAGGGTGCTATTGCTGGAGAAGGTTTAAGCCATCTATTCAAGCAATGCAAGATGAATAAATAATAAGTGCTTATGGTGGGAGAAAATGAGTGGGTTGTGCTAATGAAATTAAGAAGTTTAAACTAAGCTACTTTATAAACTTGAATAACTGTCTTTTATTAAGTGGATTAACTGCATTAATGCTTTTAGCTGCATTAAACTCCATTTTCTAAACTAATCAAGCTTTAACAAATTAAAACATGACATGGTCTAGGTCATCTTTCAACTACAGCAGCAACAAGTTTTTTAAACCATTAAAAAGAAAGAAGACATTTACTCACCTCATAACATTGCAAGACTGGGAACAAATTTTACTTAAAATCCCTAGTGAGTATAATACTGATCATCTTGGTTTTGAGTTAGTTTTAAAGTCTAATACATTGGTAGGAAAGCAAAATATTCATGACTCAAACATCAACTTGGAGAATGAGTTTCTGTAATCCATTCATTTATAGGAATTGAAAAGTTACCTATTTCTTTCTGGGATTAATCATTAATAAATCTGTACCTACAGATTAGAATATTCTCTGAATTATTGTATTATACTTTAAAATATGAAGAAATTGCTGAAATATTTTATATTTTTAAACTTATTAAATACTAGATAAAGTCTATTATTAAAAGACATAATCATCCTATGTTTGAAAGAGACAGCTGCTCAACTTCAACTTAATAAAATTATTTTAATAAAACACAGAAATATAAATCTACTCCCTTACTCTATTAAAAACTTACATTTCCCCAAATATATGGGAGTTCACCCTTAAATATGAAACACTGGCAGGATTTTCTTTAAAATCATGGATAAAACAAGAGTAACAAGCATTTCTTGATTCTATTCAAGATAGATGTTCTATCAAATTTAAAACAAAAAATTATAGTGTTTGAAAAAATTTTTAATTACATTTTTAGATGAGATCTACCTAGAAAACCTAAAGTAATTTACAGTAAAATGATTAAAATCTATGAAATCTCATAGGATTTCAGCAAGGTGATAGGTCCAAAACCAACATACACAGCTAAGATTTCATGTGGGAAACTGATAGATGAGAGCAATTATATTAGTTATCTATTGCTAGTTAACAAATTACTCAAAACTCAGTGGCTCAGCAGTGTTTATGATCTCTCACAAACTGTAAGGTGGGCATCTGAGTGTAACTGGCCTCATTCAAAGGCTGCAATCAAAATGTTGATCTGATTGCAGTCATCTGAAGTCCCTACCAGGAGATGCTCTGCTTCCAGCTTCACTCAGGTGGTTACTGGCAGGATCCAGGTGCTCACTGACTTGGCTGGAGATCTCTTGGTTCCTTGCCACAGAGCTTCACAAGAATGATGGTGTTGGAGAACCAGAGGGAGTTAGTGCAAGTAGAGCAGCACAAATGTCTCAGCCATTGTTTTTGAAGATGAAAATTAGCATGTATTCTTGTTTTTAGAATCCCCCTAGTAAACTAAGAAAGAAAGAAAATTTAATGGACTTAATAAAACATTTTTGAAACAGCATCAATTTATTATATTGTAGTCTTTTAGAACCTAATCATAGAAATGATATTCCATCACTTTTGCCATAATTCATTTATTAAATCAAGTCCCCAGGTCCAGCATTCATGCAAGGGGAAGGGGACTGCACCATGGTATTAAACCAGGAAGGAGGAACCATTGCCAGACAACTTAGAAGTAGCCAACTACAGTTATGCAGAAGAAAAGCAAGTCTTTATTTCTAATTTTTCCTGGGGAACAGAAGTGTGCTTATAACTAAGCATGGAATTGTCTTCATTTGCTCACATTTTCCAGCAGTGCCATGTATACAAGTTATCCAGAGAATGCCCTGTTTATACCTGTTGTCCCAGTACATCATCTGATTATTGTCACTTTTCATTCTAAAAGGATCCCAGGTTAGACAACAAGTTAAATGGTCTTTCTGGATAAACCTTGCCAAGGTCCCTAGTTAGGTTTGTCAGATCATAAACAAAAGTATAGGTGTCTCCATATAAATGAGTGGCATATTCCTTTAGAGCCAGTAGGATCTGCAAACAAAAACAGGGTGTTTGCAGATGTAAATTATGCTTCCTCAGTGTCCTATAGTCAGCAATTGCACACGAGTCAAAGTGACCTTTGGTTGTCTATCTTAAAAACTAATCACAACCTTATTAATTTGGGGGTCCCTTAAGAGTGAAAAATTGTTACACTGATAGACAACAGGAGGTATCGACCTCCATGAGGAAATTCTCTAAAAATATTTCCTAATACTTAGACCTCAATTTTCTCACAGTAATGATTACCTACACATCATTGAATATCTTCAGTTCACTAATGGTAGAACTAAGGAGAATAAACAATAAAAAGACATGATCTCTAATTTGAAATGTTCATGGTATCTTTTATAAAGGTAAAACTCGGAGATGTCTACCAAATATCATGAATTAAGTTATATACAACAAATAAATATTAGAAGTTAATTACTTAAGACTAAAAAAGATAAAAAGATCATTCATATCTGGACTATTTAAGTATGATTTTTGCAAAGTGAAATTTTATTTAGGCTTAGAAAATATATGTCATACTTCAATAGAAAAAGAGAGGAAGACAATTAGAGGTGTTCACAAAACACCAAGATGGAAAAGTTAAAGAACTAGGGCTAATATAAGTAAGAGTCATTATAATCATTCTGGAAAGGCAGATTTAAGTCCAAATGGGAAGGGCTTCAAATAAGTTGGAAGGGAGTTTGGGGATCAAAGTGACAATTTTATGAATATTTCAAAACATAGAAAAGCTAGTAGAAAGAATTTTAAATGTTCCCAGCTTAGAGTAAGATAAATACCTGAGGTGATGGATATCAAATTACCTTGATCTGATCTTTACACATTGTATACATTATTGAAATGTCACACTATACCCATAAATATGAACAATTACCATGAGTAAATTAAAAAGGTATTTTATACAATTTTAAAAGTAGCTATTTTTAGATTGATCAGATTAAATTATATAGGGTAAATAGGAAAAGACCAGAAGCAAGGAGAACAATCAATCAGTTTAGGTGTTAAAAAAAAGATAGGGAAAGTGTATTAGTCAGTTTTTTCACTGCTGTGACTAAATGATCCGACCAGAACAATTACAGAGGAGGAAAGTTTTATTTGAGGGCTCATGGTTCCAGAGGTCTTAGTTCATAGAAGGCCTACTCCATTCCTCCAGGCTCAGGGTGAGGCTGAACATCATGGCAGGAGAGGGTTGGTAGAGGGAAGCAGCTCACATCACGGTGATCAGAAAGTAGAGAGACTCCACTCTCCAGATACAAAATATATACCCAAGAACTACGCCCATATTCCAATCTCCTCCAGCCTCACCCTACCACTTCAATTAATTCCCTGATTGGGTTAAGACTTTTACATTTCTCCTCTGAACCTTCCTGTATTATTTCACATGTGAGCTTTTGGGGGGGGACACCTCATATCCAAACCATAACAGGAAAGTGACAAGATTAGGCAGAAAAGACAGATGCAAATAACAAAACAGGACTGGGAGCATAGCTGAGTGGTACAAAGCTTGCCTAGCAAGTCAAACACCCTAGACTGATTTCTAGCACCATCCAAAAAAAAATAAAACCATACACAAATATGCCACAAAGAATGCTGCATATATGCATGTGTATGGTTATAAAATACTAATTAAAATAACAATAATAGAAGGGTGATCAGTATAGCAGAGCAAGCAAATTAGTGAAGAGAGAGGGAAGGTTCTAGGGAAGGAGATTGATCAAATTATATTATGTGCACTTTAAATTTGGCACAATTATTCCCACTAATTACAATGCACCAATTTAAAGAAATGGTAGCAGAACATGGTGATTAATTGTTCTTAGGTGTCGATCAAAAAGAAATAACTAAAGATAACTTCAGGATCAAGCCTGAGTAACCAAAATCTAAAGTAATCAAATTGAAATCCATCTAGGAAAATAAGTATTATTTCCCATTCTTCTTGAAATAGTCTGTCGTCTCAGTTTATTTCCTTAAATTCCAGTGAAATGTGCATCTTCAGAATTTTCCTGTATCATAAGAAAAAAATGCTTTCATAAGGAGAAAAATATTATTCCACCACCAGAGAAAGAAATGAGCAATTATGTTCATCATTTTCACAACAACTCAGGATGGTGGAAATGACCAGAAGGACCTATAGCAAAATTCAGAGCACCAGGTAAGTTCTTATGCTCACTTCAAATCAAATGCTACCCTGAAGGAATCCATGCTGAATACAGTAAGATTTTCAGATCTTTAAAGAGAAGGCAGAATACAAATTTTAAATACATTGTTTAACATAGACTTCCTTTTTCAATGGTCCACCTGAAAACCAGAAATTTGACTTTTAGTTTTAGCTACAATATTTGTTCCTTCTGTTCTTTAAAAAACTTAAGAATAATGAAATTAAACCTAAAGAGATAGAGACTGGCAGACAACTTTAGGGGAGTTATGATGTCTATTTAAGAAAGTGTAGCAAAGCAATTGACTTCTGACATTTAAATATACACAACTTTATACATTTACTTGATAAGAATAGGACAATAATCTCCAGTGAATATTTCTTGTTTAGTGTAATCTCTAGGGCTAGAGCTGGTGAGTTTACAACTAAGTAGTTTTATGGGAATGACTGCATTTGCGATGAATCCATATGTTTCCTTGTTTTTTGGTGGTGTCAGTTGGTAAAGACACAGCCATGAAGAAAACAGATCAAAGGCCCTGACCTCATGAAGAGGACATTCTTGTCCCGTAGTGCTTATATAGTAGTGAAAGCAATAATAATCTCCAGTGATCTGTTTGGAACTGATTAGTTTAAGAAGAAGCTGACATTTCTTAAGTTATGCCTAGACATAATTTTCTTCCCAAAGAAAATTTGAAATGTATAACTCTCTGGGTGTCTTATTTTGGGCTAGCATTTCATATGCATTATTTAAAGGCTATCCTTACATTACAACAATCTTAGAAGTTAGTCATTACTATTCCTAAATTACACATGAGTAAATAAAGAATCACAAAGATTAAGCAATTTGCCTTGGATTATTTTGATATTAAGTGGTAGAATCAAATTCCTAAGTTCCATATATGTTTATTTATTGAATTATTTACCATTTTGGATTCACTTAAGATTAATTTCTAGAAGAATTTCCACTATAACTTGTGGATTTTTCATTATTTATTCCTTTATTTGTGTATTATTTTATAAAATAAGCTTAAAACCAATTTCTGTACTGGTTCTAAAAATATAAAAATTAATAAAACTTATTTTCTGCCCTTGCCAAACTTGGAATCTAATACAAAGAGAGGAAAAAGGTGTGTGTGTGTGTGTGTGTAAAATGTTCTAAGTACTAAAATAGAATTATGTGCAGATAATACTCTAATCACATTGGAGATAAACATTAATTCTTATTGGGAGGTCAGACTTCACAGAGGAAGTGATGCTTATGTTGCGTCTAAAATATTTGGTAGAAAAAATAAAAGAAGAAAAACTTAAAGGACAAAAGAAAATGATAGGATAAATTACATTAGAAAATGAGCACCATTTGGTAGATATTGCATATGAGTAGGGCCTAGGTCATGAAAGATATTCTTTTGCATCATGCTAAATATTTGGGCTTTTAGTCAGTGGTCTTTAAAATGTTTTCAGTAGAGGAGTAATACACCATGAATTGTGATTTTAAGTTATTATTCTGTGGCAATGTGATGAATGAATACTCAAATTGAAGACAGAGAGCTCTATCAGTTAGGAGAGTATTTTTTTTCAAGGTAAATAATACTTTAATGCAATCTTTCAAAAATGAAAATTAATGCAAAATCCATGATGAACACAATTACAAAATTTTAAATAAAGACAGGGTGTTTTTTTTTCATAGCTTATAACCTTGAGGTTTTTTTGCACAAGGGAACAGTCCTTTTAGATAGTCCAGGGTTCCCAAACCTGTGGGACCATTGCATCTCTGCATCCCTGACAGGTCAAGTGAATGAGGGCATTAATGGCGTACAAACAAATAGGACAACGCGGGCCTGTAGATATAGTTGTGTGATTTGATTGTAGAGCTTCCATTAAGGTTTTCCATTTGGTTAAAAGATGGGTGGATGTTCTTATAAGTATACATATGGATGTATATTGTTCTTTTTCTGCAGTTTATGATAAAGCTTAGCCAACACTACAGGTTTGGAATATGAAACTGATGGTCTTATTTTGGTGAAATTTTTTAAGGGGATTATTACAGTGATTAAGTAAAGTGGAAGGAGAAAAGCTTGAAGAGTAGAGGGGAAGAAGGACAGCTATTTCCCCTCCTGTAGCAGCCTTTGACCAAGGAGAGTATTTTGATGATAGGAATAATTGAATAGTGCCTAAACTAAACCAGTACATGCAGAGTTAAGGAAGGGAGAATAGATACGAGATATGAGTGAGGTAGCATTGCCAGCTTCTAGTAACCAGCCATATTGTAGAATTGATAGTAAATGAAAAGCTGAGGAAAACTCCAGGTTCTGAGTTCAGTATAAAATATTTCAGCAGTAATCCATGTATACAAAGAATGCAGGAGAAAGACCAGTTCTACAGGGAAAGTTACAGTTTTAGATGGGTTGATTTTAGGAAATCTATCAGATACCCAACTAGCAGATACCCATTGATTAGGCTGTTAGAATATAGGTGTGAAGCTCAGAAGAAAAGTACTCTAAATCCTTGCCCAGACTGCTCTTAACCTGATGTTTCTGAAATGGGGTCAAGATGATTTTAATCTTAGCTTCACTGCCTGCTTGTAGAAAAGTAAGTTTCTAAATTTTCCAGAAATCTAATCAGTTCACTTTCCTCTCACTGATGATAGGTTTGGTCTAGTTGATTTGAAGAAGCAATTGTGGTCAATATACCAATTCGAAAATACAATTAGAGTTCATCTCAGCTCTCCATTCATTTTCAATATGACTTTAGTTCACTAGTTTAACTTGCTTGTGTTTCAGCATCCCCAGCTGCAAAATGCAAATCCTAGAGTACAAGCTAACATACCAAGCTAAGGAAAAGGAAACCAATATAAACTTTACTAAAGTGCTCAGTAAATAGAAAATCTTATATAAATGCTAACACAAATATATTCTTCCATTTTCTCACGTTGTCAATAATAGCTTAGAAAGGAAATAGGTAACAAGCATGAAGTATTTAGCTGCAAAGTGAAAGGAAAAAATGGGATAAAATACACACACGACTCCCTCTAACGTATTATCTATTTATTATCTGGCACTTTTGACCAGTGGCTAATATAATGAATATGAATTGCCATGAGTTACCGTGATTGAACTGTGAAATTATTAGCCCCTATTCTGTCTTAGGGAAAACTACAGTCCTGCCTGTGACTGCTATTTACTGCATGTAGAAACCAGACTCAGTATGGTGTGTTTTCGGAAATGTATCTAACTTGTTCATTGAGCTAAGGCTTCATGTGCAAGTGAAATTTTTAGCTGGAAACAGCTGCTCAACAAGGTATAAATCAGAGAATTCCTGGCCAGAGAAGAAGCCAAACTGGAGACATCTGTGTGCACAGCCTATGCTGAAGGCCAAAGCCTAATGGAAGAAATTGTGTAAAAGGGAACTTTCCTAGATATTATTCTTGACATACACATTTCCTCTTTCTCTCCACTGCTCTCCTTGCTACCTTCCTTGACTTCCTCTGGTGGAGATTAAGGATGTGGAAAAAATAGATGAGCTAAGGAGTCAGCAGAGGTGATTGAGGGTCAGATGTGTCGTTTCTAGATAGACCTCTCATGTCCTTCTTAGTCTAGAATTCTTTGAAACTTTTGCCTACACCAAATTAAATAAAGAACTCTTCCAAGGAATTTATTTGTTGAAATATGTATTAAATATCTGTGTTTCAGACACTGTGCTGGTTTCTGGGGTTTAAAAGAACATTAGAAGTTCATATGGGAATTCACAATAAAATACAAAGATAAGAAAAGCAATGAAGTTTTGTTGAGGATTCTGCATTCCCAGTTGTGTACTATGTTTATATATGTGTATATGTGCGTGTGCATATGTATATGTTTATATACACATACATGTATCCTTGGACTGCCATAACAAATTGCCTTGGAGTTGGTGGCATACAACAGAAAGGGAATCTGGAAATTTCTCACACCTCTGGAGGTCTGAAGTTCAATATGAACATACTGGCACAGTAGGTTCCTTTTGGTGGTTCTGAAAGAGTCAGTATCATGCCTCTCTCCTAGCACCTAGGGGTTACCCATCAATTTTTGGTGTTCCTTAACTGGTAGGTGCATCACTCCAAACTCTACCTCTATCTTCACTTCCTCTTCTCTGCTATGTACTCTATATGTACTTTTCTGTCTTTGAAAAGAAACTCCTATTGAATTTAAGGCCTACCCTAATCCTCTATATATCATCTTGATCCTTACCTTAATTACATCTTCAAAGATTCTATTTCCAAATAAGGTAACATTCTGGGGTGGGCATATAGCTCAGTGGTAGAGTGCTTGCCTAGCATGCGTAGGACCCTGGGTTCAAGTCCAGGCCTATACACACACACACACAAAGAAAAAAAATCAACAAAAACAAAAAAGGTTACATTCTGGGATACTAGGTGGGTATGAATTTGGGAGAAAACTAACCAGTTCACTATAAAGTAGATTGAAGACCATTATGTGTGAAGAAATTAAGAATTATCTTGAGGATCATGCAGGATAATGACTTTTGTATTATCAGTTTGTGTATGCTGCAGAAAAAGTCACCCCAAAACTAAGCGACTTAACCCAGAAAATACTGAATACTTTTCACAATACTATGATCATCTGTGTAGTTCTTCAGGATTGGCCTGGCTGGGACTTGACAGCATGGTAAAACCCTCACTGACATGAATGACAGTTACCACAGTGTCACCTGGGCTAACAGGATGACTCTCTCACCAGGCTAGCCCAGGTTTCCGCATATTGTGATGGCCATAAGTTTCTCTATAACAGCCTGAAAACACCCCCAATGTATGAATGCTTAACAAAACATGACTTTTCTCATATTTACTCATGTCCTTTACTCTAATTAAATGTCAGAGTGGGAACTTGGTTCCAAGAATGCTTAATCCCCCAAAGTACTCTCACCCAGTGAGTTCATGGTATAATCTTAGGGGGAAGAGCTTATTTAATTAGCATTTCCTAGTAATGCTGTATATAGTACATTGGAATGGAAAGATTGTGCACCCAGGACTGCTTCCTCATGTATATTGTAGAACCCCAGGAATTACATAATTCCCCTGAAAGAGTTGTAAAGATGAGGTAAGCTACAATTCACCTTTGTATTTATGGGAAAGTTATGACTAAAATACCCCAGATTTGATGAAAGAGATGTATAGGGATTTTAAGAAATAAAGCATAGAGCCTTAGGATATATACCACAACTACCATTTTTCACTAGATACCAAAACTAAAATCTCTATAAGGCTTGCTTTCTATCAAAGTTACATTCAGAATTCTGACATTAAATGAATAATAAAAATAATTTTAAAATCCATTGAACAGGGATTGACAGAAGTACTTTACACATACTACCTCATTCAATTTTGTATTAAGAGGTGGATCATTTTCAGATGATGAGACAGAGGCAAAGAGAGTTTAAAGTATCTCCAACTGTGTATTCTGTCTCTGCCATATTGAGTTTTAGAAATAACAAGGACATTCTTTTTCCCCCTATAAATTTTTTCTAGACCTAATGTTCTAGCACGTGAAGTAAAAGAAAAAAAATGATATGAATCCGGTTTGAGCTCAGGCACTGCCATCTATTAGGTATGTTAGATGAATTGTGTTTTCATATGTGAAATGAAGATTGGACAAAATCTTTTGTTTCCTTTACCACATTCCAAATAGCCCTGTTAGCACACTAAAATTTTAAACTCAAAAAAAAAAAAGAAAAGAAAAACAGTTCCCTATCTCACCTAATGCTCTAATAACTTATTATAGAAAAAGATTAAAAATACTTTTTTCTGCTGTTTCCACCCACTAAACCTTTTCCAAAGAAATGCAGAAGGAATAAAAATATATTTCATCTTGATGTCCGATATTTCTTTGGAATAGACACTTTTTCACAAAGGTTACACAATTTTTCATAGAGGATAGCCCAGTGTAAGCATTTTTTCCTATGATCTTTTTCAACAAGGTTGACTAAAAACTGATAGCTCTTTCACTTTACATCTGTTGACATGCAAAAACAAATACAAGAAATACTGTATTTGTTTTGTTGGCCATTTTAATACTTTTCTTTGGAGGAGATTTTTATTTAGCTTGTATATCTGAATAAATTCTTGCTACTGAGATTCTATTCTGCAGAAAACCAGATGGTTAAAACACTGAAATGACACCTGCAGAAGGAATTAAATAAAGAAGGAATATTCCCTAAATTTTGCCTTCTTGTGGCTGCCAGCTATGTGCATAGTAACATGCAAAACAAGTATAATCTACAATGCTGGTTCCTTAAAGATACCATGGGAAGTTGTTAGCACAGTGCCCAGAGACTCATCAAATATTAAATCAGAAAGAATGGATGCAGACAACCATATTTGGTCACCACTTGCAGCATTTGCAGTGCTGGGGAATTAGACTAGGACTCTGCATCTGTGGGCTTGTTTGAAGTACAAGTGCTGCCATTGACCTATAATGATTTAACATTCTCTTGGAGAACAGAGTGCAGACACATATGGGTTGAATTTGTACAGAAAAATAAAGGAACAGAAATAAAATATGGAGCTTGCTATTTGAGCACTTTTAAGGTCAAGTGCTATGACTCTAGGTGGCCTTATTAAATGAACAGATTCAAGGGAAGATAAATGTTTTCTTGGCTCACGGCTCTATACTGTAGATCATCAGATTTTGTATAGGCCTTTCATATTGATATGATTATTCGTGAGTTATTTATCTGTATCTTTCACATTAAATTATACATCCATATTTCTTCAGAGTTACATGTGCTAGCTTGTTATCATTTGTCAATTTACTAATAGAGTTAACTAGCATCTGAATTACTTAATTTCAAATAATTAAGATGATAAAATATAGAGCCCTGAATCACTTTATACCAGATCTCAAAGGAGAAAATATCAGCTACTTAAAAAATAACAAAAACTTGAAATAAATATATTTAGTTACAGAAGTCTTTAAAAAAAATAGGAGTGAAACCAGTCATATGGCAGACTCAGAAACCTTAGATCCTCTTTCACCACAAACAAAGGGATTCAGCAAATTCCTAAATAAATTGCCTTTGTGAGAAAGCAGAAATTAGGTGAAAGTCTGCTGCTTCCTGGGAATAAAACACAGACTCACTTAAGCCAGCAGGGAGATGTGCAGAAGATCCCGATGCCATGTCATCAGGAGAGACTCACAGTTCCCATCTTCACCCAGGGTGGCAAAGGGGTTGGTCCATGCATACATCATTCCAATTTTTCCAGGAGAGAAGGACTTCCCAGAAAAATTATTTCTCTCTAGCTATTCTCGGAGCTCTGACAAGTCCAGGCAGTCTAGCCACCCAAGAGAGAACACAGGCAGCAGCTTGGACTGGTAGAAATCACTAATCATTCCTTCTACCCAGCAAAGAGCAGTTCCACAGATGGAACAGACAAAAATCCCAGCTCTCAGCTTTCCCCCTGGAGAGTAATAGTTGTTCCATGTGCCCAGCACCCAACTTCTCTGAGGATGTCCAAAGACCTCCAGTGTTGAAGTTTTCAATGGTGAATCATAGTTTAGCCACTCAGGGGAAAGATTATTTCTCATACTGGTAACAACCATAGCTTTTTTCTTGCTGTGGTTCAGCACAAAGCTTCTCTTTGGGGAGGGATAGAGTTCGAGTGTCCCCTAGAACATCTGGAAGGACTGACTGGTGGCAATCTTCTATATGAGGCCAGTGCTTGAAAACTAAGAGGAGATATGCAGGTACCAACAGAGAGTTAAGGAACATAAATAGGCAAGAATATTCCTAATAAAGGAACAGGATAAATATTCAGGAACTAACCTAATGAAATGGACTTATAATTTATTTGACATCAATTCAAAATAATTATCATGAAAATGCTAATTGAAGTCTACAGAATAACACATAAAAATAAAAATTCTGATGAAGACATAAAAGTATTAAAGAGTGCCAAACACAAATCATGAAGCTCCCCCCCCAAAAAAAAATTGAATAGAAAAATTCATTAGAGATTCAACAGCAGGCTAGGTTGAATAGATGGAAAGATCAGTGATAGGACATGGAAAATAGTACAGATAGAGGACCAAATATTAAAAAGAATGAAAACAACTGAAGAAAGCTTAAAGGAATTATGGAACATCATTGTGAAGACCAATATAGACATTATAGAGGTTTCAGAAGAAAGAATGAGGGGGAAAGGACCAGAAAATCTGTTCAAAGAAGGAATGGTTGAAAACTTCCCAAATCTGGGGAAAGAATTGAACAGCTAGATCAAAGAATACCAAACACATCAAATAAGATCTTGAAAGAAATTCACACTAATACAGTTATAATCAAATCATAAAATACAAGACAGAGAATTTTGAAAACAGCAAGAGAAAAGAGACTGCTTACCTGCAAAGGAACTCCCAGGATACTATCAGCTAATTACTCAGTAGATATTTTGCAGGCCAGGAGTGGTATTATACATTCCAATCCTGAAAGAAAAAAAAAAGTACACCAGAACTCAAAAATACTGTGCCCTTCTCCTGAAAACTGAAAGAAAGATACAAACTCTTCCAGACAAACAAATGCTAAAGGAATTCCACACCACATGAGCTGCCTCCCAAGAAATACCAAGGGCATTCATTCCTCAGTTAAAATGAAAAGATGCTGTATGAGTGGGCTTTTCCTCACTGCAACCAAAATACTTGACAAGAACAATTTAGAGGAAGAAAGATAACATATTTTTCCTCTAACAAAAGCATTGACTTATTTCTCCAATGTCTACTTCTAATCTACATCCATATGCACACATATCTTTACATGGACTATAATGATAGTAAATCTCCTATTTTATGCTTTTTCTGTCACACCATAAGCATTTTCAATATGGAAAAAAAATCCTTTGTAATTACTATTCAGAGTGTAAATGGAACAATTGGGAAGTGACCTTCCGGAGCCACAGTGGTGGGTGTGGGAAGTGATAACCCAAACCAGACAGCTCAGGATCTTGTTTCAACACCAACACAATAGACCATGTTTCCTAGAAGCAGCTGTCCATCACAGAAGAACCTGCTATAGTCTGGATAACCATAAATGGAAATGAGGCATCAGGAATGACTGAGCCTATACAGAACATGATAGTGTGGCACTGGAATAAAATGAAGGAATGTGAGCAAGACAGTTCCTGAAGAGATCCACCACCTTTACATCAGGATGCTCACACTGGAAAGAGCCTGTGTGAAAGTCAAATAAGTAATTACTAGGAAGAATCCTATGATAGTTAATATTCACCTCATGTACATGAGGACAGTCCCAGGTTGGTCAGCTCTATTCCTGTAGGCCTAAAGTGAGACAGAACATCATGGTGACAGGGTTTGGCAGTGGAAATCTGTTCAGTTCATGGCATTTTAAAGGATAGAAAGAGAGAGAAGATTCTGGGGAGAAGATAATTCCTTGCGGGGCATACACCCAATGACCTGCTTCCTCCAATGGTCCCACTTCCTAGAAGTCCATTTAGGCACCAATGGATTAACCCACTGAAGTCAGAGCTCTCATTATTTAATCCCTTCTCAGAAGTCTCACTTCTGAGCACATGAGACCTTGAAGGACAATCCAGAAATAAACCATAACACTCTGCTCCTTGTCCCAGAAGTTTCATATGCATCTCACATTCATTCAGTCCATCTCCAAGAGTCCCCACAGTCTTAACAGTTCCAGTATTGCTCCAAAGTCCAAAAACAGAGTCTCCTCTGAGACTCAAGGAAAACTCTTAGCTGTAATCCCCTATAATTTTTTAAAAGATACATGCTACTAGCTAATAATGGTACAGAATAGAGATTCCCATTCAGAAATGGAGGAATAGGAGCATAGAAAGAGAATAAGACAAAAGGAAGACTAAGATCCACCTGGACCAACATTAGGTCCTGTAACTCCACATATGGCTACCTGGTAGTAAAATGTGTGCTTCAAAGTACTTGGATATTCCTGTCCCTTTGACCTTGTTCGTTGCTGCCAATGTGGTGTCTCTCTTGGTCTATAGCTTTCCTTGGGAGATGGTCCATATTCTTGGCATCTCATAATTCCTGGATCTCCATTGAAATTTCACTCTCATTGCTTAATAAATTGCCTTCTCAGGGGCTGCCTGCTGGTATTATGACCCTGCTATAAGTTACCTGGCCTCCCAGGTCGTTCTTTGAAATCTTGTAGGAAGCCTCCATGACCTGCTAATTTCGGCATTCTGTATTCCTGAATACATGGCATGACAGAGATGATGCCAAGGTCTGCTGGCAGCTTGAGCAGTTTCTGGGTCTCCTTAGGCCACAGTTGCAGTGGTCTCTGAGAGCCTGGGCATCTGAGCTTGGTGAAACAAGTTCTGGGGAAACAGATTTCTAGGTGGTCCAATGCAAGCAGAGGGTACTAGGGCTTTCTTCTCAAAGCAACATCTTTCAAAATAGTTTTCACTTTTACAACCTTTAGCCCATCATGTGTGGGTGTGATACCCAAGATTCCCTCGAAGCATCTTTCCTATTGTTTCTGTACAAATATTGGTTTCTCTTCAATGACACTAATCTCAGCAACCACAATTTCCTTGACTCCAATTATATGTGCACATTGGCAGCAAATTGCAACTTTTTTAAAAAATCTTTCCCCTCTACTTTTTGCTCCTGATTATCACAGTAAATCTGGATAAAAGATGCCAGTAATACCCATGCCTTTGCCTGAATAGTGTACTGCCTTAAAATTTTCTATGCCGTTAGTCTGTCACATTTAAATTCAGCATCAGAAAGTCACAGGGCATGGACAAAATGCAGACAAATTCTTGACCAGAATGTAACATGAGTGACTATTATTCCAATTCCCAGTAGAATCCTCATATTTCTTTTAAATCTCATGAGCACAACCTTTATGGGCCACGTTCCTATCCCCAACATGGTCTTTACCAGAATTGACCATCAGCTCTGCCTGACATTAAAAGGCTTCTCTAGTAGACTCTCCAAACTTTCCAAACTCCTCTTACAAACCAGTTCCAAGTGCTCCTGAACCACAGAGTCTGGTATAATCACAGAAACAACCCATTCCTGGTGCCAATTTCTGTTTTAGTCAGCTTTTTGTTGCTCTGACCAAAATATCTGACAAGATCAATTTAGGGGAGGAAAGATTGATTTTGTTTCGTGACATTAGAGGATTTAGTTCAAAGCTAACCCACTCTACTCCTTGGGCCTGAAGTGAGACAGAACATCTTTACAAAAAGATGTGGCAGAGGAAAGCTGCTCAGCTCGTGAAGTAGATAAACAGAGAAAAATAAAGAAAGGAAGGTGCTTGGGAGGAAGGTGCTGACCCTTTCAGGACATTCACTTAGGGTACATCCTCCAACTAGATCATGTCCCCTAATAGTCCATTTAGGTAACAAGGGATAAATCTACTGATGGGGTCAGAGCCCTCATGATCTAATCACTTCCCAAAAGCTCCACCTCTGAGCACAAGAAACTTTGGGAGGCATTTCAGACCCAAACCATAACAGATGATGAACAGTAACATCATGATGTAAAACTATGAAACTTAGTCTTAAAATATACTGATGAATACAGAGTGTTGTATTACTTTAACAATGGGTCAATCTTTAATTCTAGTTTAAAAGTAAAATATATATTAAAATTACTTCAACCAAAAATAGTAAAACATAAGCCATATTAATAGACTTATGACTACAACAAAATACATGTTGGGAGAGAAGTAGAGTTATGGTATTTAATTTAATTTGTTATTTTAAAAGATTATTACAGCTATATGGTATCTCATAAACATACCAGATATATGTAAAATAATAATATCTACAGAAGATACCCAAAGTAAAAAGACAAAGAGAGGCTGATGCAGTAATTGCAAGTTCAAGACAAACCTCAGCAACTAAGTGAAGCCCTGAGTTACTTATCTAGACCCTGTCTCAAAATAAAAAATAAAAAATGGTTGGAGATGTTGCCAGTGGTTGAGCAACCCTACGTTCAATCTCTGGTACCAAACAGAAAAACACAAAAAAAGAAAATCAAACACAATCATATCAATACAAAAAAAAAAAAAAAACAGCAAATCAAAGGAGGACCACAAAACAAGAAAACACACACAACTGGAAGAGTAACAGAAACAACACACACAATGGCAATATTAAATCCATCAATAATTATTTATAAGTATGTTTAAGTCTTAACTCAGAATATTTAGAGTAACTTAATGGGTTAAAAATAATTTTATATAATTATAAACTGTCTACAAGAACCTCACTTTTGGGGACTGGAGTTGTAGCTCAACAGTAGAGCACTTGTCTAGCATATGTGGGGCACTGGGTATGATCCTCACCACCAATTTAAAATAAAGGTATTGTGTCTATCTACAACTAAAATAAATAAATAAATAAAAAGAATCTCATTTTGGTGTTTGAGGAACACACTTAGACTAAAAGCAAAGTGATAGTGAAAAAGATCATCTATGAAAATTATACCAAAATAGAAGATATAACAATAATTATAAAAGAAAAAGAAGTCAGAAAACATAAATAATGAAACAGTGAATCTACTAGGAAAATGTAGCAATCATAGATACAGGCACACTTGACTACATAGCATCTAAATATATTATGCAAAGATCAGCAAAAATAAAGAAAAAAAACAATAGCACAACAATGAGAGACTTCAATATCCTACTTGTAATGCTGGAAAGAATATCCAGATAAATGATCAATAAGGAAACAAAAGATTTGAATTGCCCTAGAACAAATGGCCTTAATAGATATGCATTTAGAATAATAGATGCACAGTTCATGTTTTTTGTTGTTTGCGGGGTGTTGTTCATTTGTTTTTAAATAATTCATAACAATTCTACAAGGGTATAAGTGTGAAGGTAAACCTTGGGGTAGGCCAGGTTTCTGAAAAAGCAAGAATTTTCTAAGCAGTATACAAAGAGAAGGGTTGAATTTACAGAATGGGAGATGCGTGTGTACAAGGAGAGGAAAGGACTATAGGAGGACATTGCTACATCATGTACACATTTTCATATCTATGTACCATAAATTCCTTTACATTTTTAGTTGAGATATATTTTATTTTTTAATTTATTTTTAACAATATATAAAAACAAAAATTGTTTGTATTAGTAGGATACCATTTAATACTTTAACACATTTATACATTACTTAATGTTGAAATCAGATTAAAGGTATTTATTTCACAAATAACACTGTTTGCCATTTCTTTATGATAAAGACTTTCAAAATCCTTTCTTCTAGCTTTGTGAAATACAGAGCATTATTGTTTTCCATAGTCACCCTACTTAGCAACAATTCACCAGAACCTCTCCTAATTTAACTGTAACTTGGTATCCATTGATAGACCTTTCCTTATCCCTCCCCCAACCTTACTCCCTTTGTCCACTGGTAAATACCATTCAACTTACAACTTCCATGAGATCAAATTTGTTAGATTCCATATTGAGGAGGATCATGCAGTATTGTCTTTCTGTGACAGACTTATTCACTACCATAAGATTGCCAGTTCCATCCATGTTATCACAAATGACAAAGAATTTCATTCTTTTTCATGTCTGAATGTTATTCTAATTTCTTATTCATTCATTTGTTAATAACATAGGTTATTTCCATTTCTTTACTATTATATTGTGTTAATCAATTTCTTATCTCTCTGACAAAACGCCTGAGGAATAAACATTTTAAAGGAGAAAAGATTTATTTCAGTTCACAGTTCCAGAAGTTTCAGTTCCCGGTCAGTTGGCTCCATTGCTTTGGGTTTGAGGTGAGGCAGAACATCATGGGAGAAAGACCTGGTGGAGTATAGCTGCTTGCCTCATGACAGCTGTTAAGAGAGAGAGATAAAGCAGCTGGAGGCAAGAAACACCCTTCTTGGATATGCCCCTGGTGACCTACTTCCTCCATCTAGGCTCCACCTCTTATAATTTCCCTCACCTCCCAGTAATGCCTTCAGCTATAAACCCATCAAAGGATGAATCCATTGATAAGGTCAGAGTCATCATGTTCAAATCTCATCTTCAGAGGTCCACCTCTGGACATTACACATCGGGGGACCAAGCTTTCAATACATTAGCCTTTGGGGAGCATTCCAGATCCAAACCATAACAGCTAACATGAATAGTGCTGTAATTAATATGGGAATACAGATGTCTCATCAACATACTGATTTCATTTTCTTCAGTTATATACACAGGCATGGGATTGCTGGATCCTATGTTAGTTCTGTCTTCAATTTTCTGAGGAATCTCCATAGTGTTTTCCGTAATGTCTCCACTAATTTACACTCCCACCAAGAGGATGCAAGTGTTCCCTTTTGTCCACATCTTTGCCAGCACTTGTTATATTTAGTCTTTGTTATAACCATTTCATTGGGTTGAGGTGATATCTCATTGTGGTTTTGATTCACATTTCTCAATAAAATTTGGCCTTTTCAGGTCCCATATTTCTTAGAAGTTCTGTTCATGGTCTCTTAACATCTTTTTTCCATGGTCAACTTTATTTTCAAATTTATATATTTTGTCTTCAATGCCTAAAACTGTCTTCCAAGTGGTTGTGTCTGTTGGTGAGGCTTTCCATTGAAGTTTTAATTTGCTTTATTGATTCCTTCATTTTGAGGATTTCTGCTTGAATTTTTTTCAGAATCTCTATCTCTTTTTCGAAGTGATCTTTCACTTCCTATATTTTCTCTCTGCTATCACTTCTTATATTGTCCTTTACCTTGCTAATTGTACATTCTAAACTCTTTGACATTTCTTCTACTATGGTGGTAATGGATTCTGTTATTAAAGTATCCTTGTTTGGGGTGATTTATTCCCTTCATTTTTTAAGTTGTTTTGTGTCTACCCATCTAACAGTATGGATGTGAGACAGTAAAGTTTCTACCCTGTAGACTTACAATGTCCCTGAAGGTTTCCAATATCTCACCACTTAGGGGAGTACAAACAATAACAATAACCAATGCAAACAGTATCCAGTATTAAACCAAATATTTCCTGCTATGACGTCTACAATGTTGTCATAATAAACAGAAATGACATGATCTGTTATTGCCTACAATAAAAACAATGTTTGCAAAGTGGTTTACAATTTTGACTGGTGGATAAGGAGAACAGAAGTGATGTAGAATGTGATTATTATAAGAGAGGAGAGAGACGACAGAAGAGAAAAAAAGGAAGAGTGAAAGAACAATAGAGATTGGTTGTTATCAGAAGAAAATAGAGGAAGAGATTCCAGTGAAACAGGTGAGAGAAAAATACATATAAGGTAAAAATTTTAAAAATAAAAAAAAAATACTAAACTGAAATACAAAAATGCTAGAAATGAGAAAATTTTTAAAAATGTATGAATATTTATAAATATCCATGAACCATCAAGGTCACAATTATGCAGAGAAAAGAAAAAAGAAAAAAAAAGATAAGAAGATCTCAATGAAAAATTAAAGAATTTTTTCCATTGAAGTTCAAAAAATTCTCAGCTTCCCTTCTCAGCAGTCAGTGGAAATGCCTGGAGTAGGATGCTTGCTCCGCCCTCAGGATTGGGTCATTAGGGTGAGAGAGGTAATCCCATAGGCAGAACTCCTGGAATGGGGAGTTAGACAGGTAGGCTCCAGGCTCTTCAGTGGATACCAATTGGTCTGGAGATTCTAAATCAGCACACCTCCAAGGTCCAGCAATTACCCATCCATGCTGGAAGACTACATCCCAGGATCTCCCCTGAGTTCCACTCATATGGTAGACAAGCCAATTCTTAGTCCAGTACATTAACCCAAGTTTCCGGTCTTGGGTTCTGTCTCCAATCTCATCTCTCCCACCTCTGCCTTTTCAAATTCCTGACCAGGGGCATCTCTCCCAGGTGGTCCTGCAAGCAGCTGTGTTAGAGGGGGAGGGGACAAGCCGAGTGGGTTTCTGTGACCAGTTGTTCCCTGTGTAAACCTCTCTCCATGTGTGATTTTCTCCTGGTCACTTAGGCACACTCTATTTCTTACAGTGTGAGTTTGCCAGGTCTGTTCCTCAGCTGCCATTCCCCACTCTGTGACTCTAAAATGTTTCCTTCTTCTGTTCTCCTCCACCTCCAGGAAAGATGCAACTTCTTTCCCAAACAAGGCTATGTGTAGCACTCAGTTTAGTCTGGCAGTGTCTTTGATCTCTAAATTCTACTTACCCAGACATGCCTCGATTCTACCAAAAATACAGATTCCTTTCATTCCCTTTTCCCTCCACTGTGCTCACAGAGGGACCACTCTAGCTATGTGCCTCTGATTGCAACAGCAGCTGTGGTACTGGAGTTTTCCTTATTTTATTATATCCAACCTCCTGAGTACCCAATCTGCTGTGAGAGTACAGTATTACATTTTTTTAAAATTCCTACCCCTTTTTCTTTCATTCACCCACCTTGCTGAGGAGATGCCTGTCTGCTTTCTTGGTTTCATTCCATGGAGCAGCCAGGAAAGTGACTTGCTCTAGTCTGCCATCTTACTACTGAATTCATTTATTAGTTCTAACAGTTTTGAGTTGGAGTTTTGGGAATGTTCTGTATAAGAGACCATGTCATCTGCGCACTGACAATTTGGCTTACTCTTTTCCAATTTGGTTTTTTTTTATTATTATTTCTGGCTTTTTAAAAATTATGTCCTTGTTTTTGTTTGTTTTCTTTTGTTTTTTGCCTGATACTCTGGCTAGGACTTCTAGAACTATGTTGCATGAAAGGAATAAAAGTGACATCCTTGACTTGTTCCAATTAGAGAAAATAATTTCAGCTTTTGTATAGTATAATGTTAGTTTTTGTCTTATTAAGTGCCTTTATTATGTTGAGATACCATCATGAATTCTTTACCCCTATTATAAGGCAAACTGTCCTTATGGGGGTAAAAACCCTCACAAAAGTGGGTAAAAATAACTACTAAAACCATCCATGGGTGATCATTTAAAAACTCATTTGATCATTTTATGAGAACAAATTCCTAAAAGAGAAATTTCTGAATTGAAGTGCATTCATTTATGTAAGGGTTTAAAATATTTCTAAATTGTTCTCAAAAATGAGCACTGCCAGTATTAAAGTATAAAAATAGCAAGTATTAAACACACTAATCAAATGGGCTTTTTTCTCCTTTTAATAGTCTATCATTGTTTAGTTTTGATTTTTTTTTAATAGTCATTTATTTTGGTAAACTGAATTCATCTTTAAGAGTTTCAAGTAATTACTTGACAAGTTGGTTATATTTTTACCTCCTCCGTTATTGGGATTTTTAGCCAGTTTTCATTATTAATGGTCTGCAAATCTGCTTTTTTAAATTTTAATTGGTTTTGTCAGATAATGATTTATCTGTCCCACCCCCCAAAAATGATGCTAATTTTTGATCACATATTTCATGACTTTATTTTCTACTTCATTAATTTATCTTTTGCTAGAATCCCCTCTTCCTGTTTTATTGGGTTTTTACTGTTAATGCAAGGAGTTTTCCCAACCATTCTTTCTAAGTAGTATGTAACTGTAGTTTTGGTTTTCACTTTTTTGCCAAGTTAATTTAAAAAGGAAAAAACATTGTTTATTTAAATTTTTTTTCAAATTTATTTTTATTGTAAACAAATGGGATACATGTTGTTTCTCTGTTTGTACATGGAGTAAAGGCATACCATTTGTGTAATCATAAATTTACATAGGGTAATGCTGTTTGATTCATTCTGTTATTTTTTACCTTCCCCCCACCCTCCCACCCCCTCTTTTCCCTCTGTATAGTCCCTCCTTCCTCCATTCTTGCCCCCTCCCACCCCCATTATGTGTCATCAACGCTTATCAGCGAGATCATTCTTCCTTTGGTTTTTTGAGATTGGCTTATCTCACTTAGCATGATATTCTCCAATTTCATCCATTTGCCTGCAAATGCCATAATTTTATTATTCTTTATGGCTGAGTAATATTCCATTGTATAAATATACCACAGTTTCTTTATCCATTCATCAATTGAAGGGCATCTAGGTTGGTTCCACAATCTGGCTATTGTGAATGAGCAGCTATGAACTTGAAGTGGCTGCATCTCTGTAGTATGCTGATTTTAAGTCCTTTGGGTATAGGCCAAGGGTGGAATAGCTGAGTCAAATGGTGGCTCCATTCCAAGCTTTCTGAGAAATATCCACACTGCTTTCCAGAGTGGCTGCACTAATTTGCAGCCCCACCAGCAATGTATGAGTGTACCTTTTCCCCACATCCTCACCAACACCTGTTGTTGCTTGTATTCTTGATAATCGCCATTCTAATTGGGGTGAGATGGAATCTTAGTTTAGTTTTGATTTGCATTTCTCTTATTACTAGAGAAGTTGAGCATTTTTTATATATTTTTGACTGATTGTAGATCTTCTTCTGTGAAGTGTGTGTTTATTTCCTTCAGATAGAGCACTAATCTCCAGAATCTATAAAGAACTCAAAAAACTCTACACCAAGAATACAAATAATCCAATCAACAAATGGGCTTTTTAAAATTTCTGTATGGCTTATTGCTACTTTTTCATCATTTTAATCAAAGAGTTTCCAGGTTGGTACTATTTTCAGGGTTTTCTGTATAGCTTAATTTATGATCATGTTTATAAATATCCCATAGAAATTATAAAGTCTCTATATTGTGTATAAACATTTTTATATTTAGTAAATTTAACTACATGATTCAGTATCTTTATTTCCATGTTTCATTTTGACCATTTAATTAGTCAGAAATAGAAGCTATATTAATTTCCAATTATAGTTATGCTTCTACTAATTTTATCATGGTTGTAATTGTGCTTTCTATATTGAATGTGTTATTTTCATTAAAGGCATATACTCATATATTTTATAAATTACATTAGTGGTCAGTGCATCTAATTGTTTTATTTAACACTCTTTGTCTAAGACCTAAACAAGAGCAGTAATGTTCCTTTTGTTTGCAGGTATCTGCCATGTCTTGCCTATTCATTTCTAACCTTGCTTGAGTTTTTAAAACTAATCCAAATATCCTTAGCCCATGCATATAGATTGAGGGAAAAAAAATCACAGTATCAGTTACTTTCATGTTGCATGTTTTTATGCTGTTTCTTGCTTTCATTTTTCTATCATTTTTTTTGTAGTGCTCATTTCCTTGTACTGTTTTTCTTTATTGATGTGAAATGTACATCTCTTGCTACAAATCTGGTAGTTCAAAACTGTCGGGGTTTCGGCCGGACCCCTGGCCCTAGGTGTGGCAAGGCTAAGATGGCGCCTGGCAGTGAGCCAGAGCAGTTGATTTTTGCACAAACAACTGACATCGTATTGAGGAAGTTCGAGGGATTGGCTGAGCTCCCTGATGGACAGTGCAGGTCCACTGTATGCCTGCCTTTGCTGCCTGTATCTGTGCATGCTCTCCCCTCGTGCTCAAAGGCTGATTGGTTACAAGTACTGTATATATTGGAGTGTAAGTTCCTCAAAGAAGAGAACAAAGAAAGAACTATGAGGAAGTAAGCGCGCAAAATAAAGAGCTCAAAAGAACCAGGTTTGCGTCTCGTCTCTCTGCGGGCAGGGAGCGCGACAAATGGGCCGAAATACCCGGATCCCAAGAACAATTAATTTTTTCACAAGAACAAGGGTAAGTTAAGTTGGTAAGTAATAAAGTAATTAACTATAAAGCAATAAAGTAATAAGTAAGTAAGGCTAGTAAGCCCGGGTAACAGAAAGATTCATAGGCTTTAAGCACGGTAACAGAAAAAGATTCATAGCTTTAAGCCGGTAACAGAAAAAGGCTTCATAGGCTTTAAGACCGGTAACAGAAAAGGATCATAGGCTTAAGCCCGGAAGCCCGGGTAACATGCAAAAGATATAGGCTGTAAGCCCTGGTAACAGAAAAAGCATTAATAGGCTTTAAGCCCGTGGTAACAGAGACAGATTAATAGGCTGTAAGCCGGTAACAGAGAAAAATTATACGCTGAAGCCCGGTAACAGAGAGATATTAATAGGCTTTAAGCCCGGTAACAGAGAGAGGTTAATAGGCTGAAAGCCCGGTAAAAGTTCTCAGAAGGCAGACTCGTTGCCCGGTAAAATTAGTTAGTTTCAATTTATGAAGTGGTACCAAATTGTGTGTGTGGTGTGTTATTTTTGTGTTTGTTGTGTGGCTTGTTTGTGTGCTTGGAGTTCTTAGTGCTGTAAGATTTAATCATAGGAACAGAACTGTCATAAAACTAGAATGCAACAGCCTCTTAGGGAGTTGCTAAAAAGTCATGGAATGTTCCACAGTGGGAACATAAATAGTAGCCATAGTCCCCACAAGTATTGGGAGATAATTGTTTCATAATTTTCTGCATTCAAACCTAACCTGATTTCTCAACCAGGTAAAAAAAAGGGTTAAAAAGTCCTGGGTGATCCTCCCTCCCCTCTGCCTGGCCTTGTCAAAGCCTGCAATGGAATGTAAACAGCAGCAGTCTCAGTGGGAAAAAAAAGGGGGGGTAACCTGAAAGAAAAGAAAAAAAAAGGTGTCCGTTTTAAACTTAACTAACTTATTTTCTAGGATTCTTCGTTTGTTTTGTTTTTTCTTTAATGCTGTATTTTTGAGCTCATAATTTTGACCCTGCATACCTAGGTTAATGATTTTTTTTTCTTTTTGATCAGTCTATTTTTATTCAACTGAAGTTTTGAACAGCTGTTTCATTGCAATGAACATTTACCTATAAAGTTACAAGGCCTTTGATTTTGTGTTATGTGTTATGTGTGCTGTCTAATGTCATGTTTTGTCAAAACTGAGCGCTCTTAAATTAAAATTTAAAAATGGATCCAATACTTTTATTCACATTGATTTAAAAAGGTCAATTTAAATTGGGTAAACTAATGAAAGTAAAATAGTCTTTAAAATAACTTGCAAGTCTCCAGGTGGTCAAACTAATGAAATGTTAATGTAAACAATGTCTAATATCAATTGCTTCTAGGACTTTTCTTCAGCAGGAAAGAGGCAACGGATCCTGTTCAGGACACTTGTCTGATATCTTGGTTTTATAAAATAAATAAATTGGAGTTAACATGTATGGGATTACTCAAATGTGTTGTAGAGACTGTCTAGTTAATTTACAAAGTTAAATGCTAATGTTAAATAACATCAAGTACTCTTAACCCTCAATCCCATGGAGTATCGTACTTAAACATTATTGGTGTTCTCATAGGATGGTAAATAAAAGGGTTTAAACTTGCTTTGTGTCATCACTAAACTAAAACAAGGTTACTAAAAGTTATGTCCTAACAAGTGGAATTCTATATATAAAGGGTCCCAAAAGTTTCAACTGTGTTTCAATTAAGAGTACTATAAACAAACAAAATATTTAATCTTATTAAAATAGGGTGATTTATCTGAATCAAAAAATTTCTAAGAGTTGTTTCAGAATGTGAAACAAAAGGGGTCAACAAATAGGAAAGAAAAAATAAAAGGTTCTGGGTTTAAACATGTATTAATAAAAGAAATAGAAACATGTTTCTGGATAAGAAAGTCTGTATGTAATAAAGGGCAAGTTTCAACAAGTCTGTGTGTAACTAAGTGGTTGTATGTATGTAAAACAGCTAAAGCTATTTAAGGTTTTCCTAAGGTAAATACTAATGTTCTGATATAAGCCAAAGTTTAATCTATATGATAAAATGACATGGTAATATAACAAAGTTTTCTTACTAACACTAATTCATTCTTAACTTTGTGTCTCTTAAGTTTTATTCTTTAAAACAATTGTCTTAAAAATAGGGGTTTATACAATTATGGTTAAGCAACTGTTAAAAATTGTACTACGTTATAAAGTCTAAATTTTTCTTTAAAAACTAAAATTGGTAAGAACCAATTCCTCACTAAAATTAAAATAACTCTAACCACAGATGTACCTTATAACCCACAAAAACAAGGTATTGTTAAACCTACACATCTCACCCTCAAAAATACTCTTTATAAACAAAAAGGGGGAATAGAGAAGACCTTCAGGTCCCTAAAGATAAACTTTCTCTTTGTCTCTTTGTTTTGGGTTTTTAACTCTGGGTAATAAGGGTAACCCGGTGCTTTACTGGAGCTGCGCTCAGTTTGTGTGTTTCCACGGAATAAACTAACTTACAACCTCTTTTTAGTCTCTTAGGAGGAACAGTTCAACTATGTAACAAAACAACTGCTTCTCTCAATTGTACTTCAGATTTGCTGCTATCTCTCAATGTTAATATGCTTCTAGGTTCTGCTGGCAGACTTAATGTGTGTCCTACCTTCCTACCAGTCCCAGTCTCTGTACAGATACAGAGTTACCAGTGCTACTGTCAAGACTGCAGCCGCTACATTAACAACTACAGCAACCACAGTGAACTGCTTAGCTGAAAACACTGCCACAACTTTACAAACTCTAAAAACTCTAAACCAACATTAAGAACAGACATTCTCCTGGTGACTCAGAGAGTGGACCTATTACAAGAACAAGTGGACATATTACAAGAACTTTTGGGACTCGGATGTGTTTACTCTTTAAGAGCTGTTTGTGCTACCCCCATTGTATATGATAATTCCAGCACCGCAGCTGGGTTATCTACAAAATTGTCAGCCTATCTACTTCTAATTGGTCGTCTCAATTTGATAATCTTACCTCACGACTTAGGCGAAATTGTCAAAGTTAATTCTACTAGGGTACACAATTGCTTCTATGTCTGAGCTGGCTAAAATGGTTTTCTTCTGCTTTCAATTTTGTAAACATGGGCAAGCCTTGGCACTTTGGGGTTTTTACTCCTCTTTGGTATCTTTTTCCTCACCCGCCTGGTTGTACAACTACGAGCCACCCTACCAAATGGACCAGATTATTTGTCATCAGGCCATGACGCCCTAGAGGCCCGGCAGTTCCCCACAAGTATGGCTCTCGATGCCTGGACCGGTAGTCAAGTACGGTAAGGGAGAAGGTGACACCGTACCGACCTAAGACAGGAGCTGTAGCATGCTCTACAGTTATCCGATGATGGGTAAGGACGGTGGTTGACCACTCCGCCTAAGACAGGCACGGTCCCGAGCTTTCCTTTTCTTTTTAAAGAGAAAAGGGGGAACTGTCGGGGTTTCGGCCGGACCCCTGGCCCTAGGTGTGGCAAGGCTAAGATGGCGCCTGGCAGTGAGCCAGAGCAGTTAATTTTTGCACAAACAACTGACATCGTATTGAGGAAGTTCGAGGGATTGGCTGAGCTCCCTGATGGATAGTGCAGGTCCACTGTATGCCTGCCTTTGCTGCCTGTATCTGTGCATGCTCTCCCCTCGTGCTCAAAGGCTGATTGGTTACAAGTACTGTATATATTGGAGTGTAAGTTCCTCAAAGAAGAGAACAAAGAAAGAACTATGAGGAAGTAAGCGCGCAAAATAAAGAGCTCAAAAGAACCAGGTTTGCGTCTCGTCTCTCTGCGGGCAGGGAGCGCAACAGCAACACAAAACATTTTCAAGTATGTATAATATCCACATGTAATATTCATATACAGTCATTAAAGAGGAATATGCAAATGATTCAATGATAATTATAAGCAGCTGAATAATAAAGTAAGAAAAAATAAAATTGAAATGGTCCATTTCAATTTTACTAAAAATTATACAGTGAAACAATAAGATATCGTTTACCTTCCTAAATAAACAATTATAAAAACTATCAATACATTGTTAACTTTGATATAAGAACACAGGTACTCTCACACGCTGTTGGTAAGATTTTGTGTTGGTATGGGTGACTTATGATTTATCCTAAACAAATAAGACCCTTGCAATTATGTGCAAATATTTTTATGTAATCACTTTATGATAATAACCAACTGGTATACAACTGAGTAAGTTGACTCTGAGTCAGTACAGTCAGTAGTGATAGGAAAGTACGATGAGACAAATTCATGGGCATTCTACACAACCATCCTGTGTTCCTTGAGTGTCAATGACATGAGAAACAGACCCAGGAAATCACACAGATTTCAAAAGTAAAAGTACATGGTAACTAATGCGATGCATTCATTGGCAATAAAGGTCATTAATGGGGCAATTAGCAAATATGGATAAGTAGTAAGTTAGATAACAGTATTGAATCAATGTTAATTTTCCATTTCCCATAATTGCACTATGATTATGTAAGAGGATGTATACATTTACAAAAAAAATTCCATGAAGTATGTGGGTAAAGTATATCATATCTGACATTTATTCTGAAAGAGTTCAGAGGAAAAAACAGAAGGGAGAGTTAGAAAAAATAAATGTAGGGGAATTTAACGTTTAGGTAAACTAGCCAAAGGGCATCTGGGAATTCTTTGTATTAGTTTTCTACCAATCTAAAGCTAGGAGAAAATATGTGTCTAAAAATGAAAAGGGAAACAGGATAACTTAATTCACAAATCAGAAAGTCATTCCACTGAATGGATTTATGAGTAAATGAAACAAACATTGAACTAGGAAGTGATTCCAAAAACCTACTTTTTTGCAAAATAATTAAGTATAGGAGCATGTAGCCCACCCATGGGAGACTGGCCTATGAGGCAGCCAGCCAAGAAAATCCCCAGGCTTGAAATTTCCCCTCCTGATAGGAAATTTTGCCCTTCCTGTACAGACTTACACTTCTCAATTTTGGTTTTTCTACAATACAAATCTCAGCCTGCCAGGTATCCACCTCCAGCAATTTCAAATGCTTCATATAATGCTATGTAGAAGGCAAGGAGCTGTGTAACATGAAAACACTCATATTCTTCTCATCTGTGCAGTGAGTATGATTTTTTTTCCATCAACCAATTTTAGGTTTTGATTCCCATCATGACCATCACTCAGTTTTGGGTATTTAAGGTTTATACTTGTCTAGCAACAGTATTCTTCCTAAAGAGATTAATATGCAGATGGCAGAGGAAGGATATTAAGCGGAGACCAAATAACTTTGCCACCTACAGTCAACTATTCATTAGTTCTTAAACAGACAGATGTGGAAGAGTTGGCTTCCTGGGATGACCCACACACAAGTGTGAAGATCAAAGGAGGGAATGAGTATGTGGCAACCCAACAAAATACTTTGGAACAAATGGAACCTACTATTTTAAAAACATGACACTATCTATAAGGAAAACTCAGAAAATCATTATTAAGAGGAGAGAACTATTAAATTTTGACATTCCTGATGGTAGCACAGGTTTCTTTCGTAGATTAGCAGTTACACAAGATATGCTGTGACCAAAAAAAAACTGACAAAAACAATTTTAAGGAGGAAATATTTAATTGGGGACTCATGGTTTCAGAGGTCTCAGTCCATAGATGGTTGACTCCATTCCTTAGGACTGGAGGTGAGCCGGAGCACTGTGGTGGAAGTGTGTAGTAGAGAAAAACAGCTGGGAATGTGGTACCAGGAAGCAAAGAGAGAGTGAAGATCAGCTCACAAAATATATATCCCAAAAGCACGACCCTAGGGACCCACCTCCTCCAGCTATACCCTACAGTCACCACCCAGTTAATACTTATCAGGAGATTAATGCCTGATTAGGTTAAGGCCCTCGTAACCCAATCATTTCACCTCTAAAGGTTCTTGCATTGTCTCTCAATGAGCTTTTGGGAAGGCTTCTAATCTAAACCATAACACTTTTATTCATCAATCTTCTGAACTTAGATACCTGGTTTAAAAAAAAAAAAAAAAACCAATGCATTGGAAGAAGAGCAAGAAGACAATGCAGCCTGGCAAGCAGAAGTTCTGAGGCAGCAGAAAATAGCAGATAGAGAAAAGAAAGCAGCAGAATAACAAAGAAAGAAAATGAAAAAGGAAGCACAGAGGCTAATGAAGAGGGAGCAAAATAAAATCCTTGTGACACTTTCATAACAAATGTTCTCCAAATGTCATGATGCCAGAAAGAGAAATCTGAGCCCCAAGAAGCACACACCATTTGTATAGATCAGAGAGTATTTTTAGAATACAAAGTGCTTAATTCAGTGCATTCATCAGACCATCCAGGACACCAGGGTTCTCCCAAATTACCTTGCACTTTTAATGAGTGAGATTCAAAAGAACAAAAAAGACTTATGAGACAATAGTCTCTTTAACGTGCCCCAAATATAAGACAACCATTTGCTGTAGAGAACTTACTACCAATGGAATATAGAAATACCTCTCAAACTAGTGTTTCAAACTAAATAAATGGGTGTAAATTAATTTATGATGGCAAAGAATTCTGCTTATGCTTTCCTTAAATGTGTATAATTATGAAAAAAATAATTTTAATATTCTTTGATTCCACTGTAACCTGACCTGACAAACTGTAGGTCTTCAACTTCTTTATTTTTATTGTCAAAAGCTGATGCTGGCATACATTTTCTCAAATTGAGCTTGTGTTCTTTATGTTTAATAGAGCATTAAGGAATTTGATTATTTGTTCTTTTAAGAAAATGACATTAAATGCAATAATTTTTATTTACATGAAAAATAGTTAAGTATGAATAGAGATGTCTTAGCCATAAGACTGGTATCCTAATTAGAATAAGATATACTCTTTGTTTGTATAAATATGTCAGAATTCACTCTAATGTCATGTATAACTAAAAAGAACTAATAAATATGCTAACATATCAAAAGAAAAAAAATAAAAATAAATTAAAATATTGTTATGGTTTAGATGTAGTGTTCCTCCAAAATCACACATGTGAGATAAAGCAAGAAGGTTCAGAGGAGAAATGACTGGATTGTGATGGGTGAATTAATCCCTGGATAGGATTAACTGAGTGGCAACTGGAGTTGCAGGGTGTGGCTGGAGGAGGTGGGAATTGGGGCATGGCTTTAGGGTATATATTTGTATCTGTCAAGTGGAGTTTCTCTCTTTCTGCTTCCTGATCACCTTGTTGAGATGCTTCCCTCTGGCACACTTTTCCCTGTGATGTTCAGGCTCACCTTGAGCCCTGAGGAATGGAGCCAGCCTTCTGTGGATTAAGACCTCTGAAACCATGATTCCCTAAATAAACCTCTCCTCCTTTACAGTTGTTCTGGTCCCATTGTTTAATCACAGCAACAAAAAAGCTGATTAAAACAGATATCACCAGTAGAAAAAAGGAGTCTAGTAATTTCAAGGAAAAAAAAATTATAAGCATAATATTAAAATTTGGTGAAATTATTTAAAAAGCATCAAGGAAATTTTCACCAAAAGACAATAGTTCTTTTAGATGAGAAGTGGGGTTAATGTTAATGAGGCAGGAGCAAAAGATCACTGAAGAATTCACTGTGGAAAGTACTCCTTTTGGGGATTTATTATTGACACTTTACACACACCAACTCGCAATTGCACTATCTTGACACAGATCATACTAACCTCAATAAATTTCAAAGACCTGTGATAATAAAGGTTGCTATTCTTGTTACATGGCAATTTCAAAAGTGGGGTGGGAACTTTTTTTTCCTCAATCCAAAATAGCCAACCAATGTTCAAGAACCTTAACTAACCTAACCCATGTGGAAAAACACTCAAAACAGAACATAGTTTTTCAGGAATTTAAAAAATAATAGTTGGTTCTATTGTATATTTTTTATTTGTGTTTTTGTTGTTTGTATATATGTATTTATTGTCTGTGATATTCACTTTATTTTTACCCAGCAATTTTAATGTACTTACAGAATGAGTTATTGGAAAGAGCACTTTATTTATAATGTCAAATAATAATTAAAAGGATATAGCTTATGACTTGTTATAATCTAGAGGATATGGTTTATGTCTTGACCTGTATCTGTCATCCAGGAAGCAATGAGGTATTTGATAAAATGTAGTAAAATATAAATTTTAAGCCAAAAATAATGCAAGTGTATCAGAAATGTAGTAATTTAATTTTTATCTCTTAACCCTACTTCCTTTGATATTCCACTGAATGTCATAAACTGTATAATAAACACATTGTTATCCCTCCTTTTAGTACAAAGGAGATAAATGTTTCACAAGTGCTTCCATGAAAAAAATGTTCTGATTTGCCGTGATCACTGATTCTAGGGGACAAATACTGCCACCCTGGTCAGTGACATGCTACTTATCTGACTTTAACATGGATTTGGGAAAACATGCAGATAATCCAATACAAGCCAGTTCTGGGACATACCACTGCCTCCTGTCTATAAAATGTGTTGAAGAGTCTAGTGCCGGGGCTGGGGATATAGCTCAGTGGGTAGAGTGCTTGCCTTGCAAGCATAAGGCCCTGGGTTCAATCCCCAGCACCGAAAAAAAAAAAAAAAGAAAAGAGTCTAGTGCCACAACGTGTGGGCAGGAATACAATTATCCATTCCTATATTTCTAAGAAAGAAACAGTTATTCTTGATCCTCTATAATTAATCCACAATTGTTCTTATCTGTTTCCTAACTCAAGCACTTTCCAAGTGTGACTCTCAGTTAGACCCACAGGAAACTTGGATCTACTCCTACTACTCATTGGAGAAAAGGGAACTCGGGGCATTTGTTGCAGACCTATTCAGACTCCCCCTCTCTGGGCACCTCTGTAGACTCATGTAGCCACATCTCATCTTGTGGTATATTATATCGCACAGAAATCTGAGGATCAGTTATGACTTTTTTTTTTTGGTACCAGGGATTGAACCTAAAGGCACTCAACCACTGAGTGACCGAGTCACATCCCCAGTCCTTTATTTATTTTTTATTTGGAGACAAGGTCTCACTAAGTTGCTTAGGACCTACACTAAATTGCTGTGCCTGGCTTTAAACTTGCTATCCTCCTGCCTCAGCCTCCCCAGCTGCTGGAATTATAAGCCTGCACCACCACGGCCAGCTAAGGTTCAGCTAAGGTTAATCCAGCATGGACTCAGGGATAAGAAACTGGGTTCTTCTCTCAGAGACACTGGTAAATAACTAATAGTGGATTTCTTCCCAATTATAATCTCATAGATCAGGAATCTATGTCCATGCCCTTTATAGGAGTCATGGAAATCTTTTTACAAATAATATGTCATTCTACATTTTTATAATATATGAGAATATGACCTGTTAATACCCTTAGGCTCTGCTACAATTATTTTTTTGGTATTCCTAGCAAAATTTATGGAACAGTAAAACTATCGATAAATGGGATAGGGGGCAAATACACAAAAAAATTTAAGAAAAGTCTTCAGTTAATATGAAAATTTTATTCAATTCATATATATTTGTTTCAGAGAGAAGTTTGGCTTTAGCAAAAGCTTAACTCATGCATATACTTTCCTTCATCAATTCAATTTCTAAACTTTTATTGTAAAAATAATTCAAAATATACATAACCAATTTAAGAATGATCATCACAGTGTTATTTTATCATTGTGAAAAACTACAAATACAATCATATTAAAATTTAGTAACAGCTGTTCAATGAAATACTATGCAACTATTAAATGAGGTTATAGAAGAATATGTTATCACAGGAAAGATGTTATAAATTTATGGGTTAATGGAGGAATTAAAATATAACACATTTTTAAAAAATAACTTTCATTCACATAAATATGTATTTAAATAGTGTTCATATCTGAATAATGGTATTCCCAATGGTTTTGATTTCTTTTTAAGGTTTATCTTCTTTCTACTTTTTTTCCTTAGTAGTAATATTTGTTAATTGTTTCTTTAAAAAAAATCCTTTGCTAGCAAATAGCAATTGAATAACACTTCAGAATAAGAAGGAATCCTGAGGATGATGTAGAATATCATGTTTGTGGGGAGAATTGAGAGATTATATTAATTTTATTTAATGATCATTATATTTGTTCTGTGGCATGATTATATGCTGCCTCCAAATTCAGAGTTCTTGAATTTGAGGGAAATTTGTTTGTATAATATTTGAAAATGAAAAGAGCATAAACTAATTCTTATTACTGTGCATGTGAGCCAGAAAAATTATAAAAAGCCATTTTTATGCAAAATTAGAATTAAGTAGATGATCAGTCCCACTTTAAAAAAATGTATTTATAGCAGAAATAGGTATATTATTACTTTCAAACATGAGAAGGCAGGAAAAGTAAAAGAGAAGACTCTTTTCTAGAAGGCAGCAATGTATATTCTCTAATTTAATTATAACATTTACTTTATTGACTATATACCCTCATGTTTGTATCAGTAATAGATTTCCCTATGATAAATCTAAAGCTTGAAGTTTAAATAACCCAATCCATTCAATATGATAGAATCAGGTCTGTCATGGATCATAAGCCAAAGTTAATACTTTTCCTAACCCCATGTTTACATGAGCAAGTATCAATCAGTATGAATCACCAGGGCCACCTACATAGTTGTGTAAGTGACAAGAACTAAATAGCTAATGCTAACACTCCATGAATATCTAAAGTAGATGCAACATCAATAAAATTTCTCAATCATTTGGATTTCCCTCAGCATACAAACCAACCTTGGGGAAAAATGATGAGCAGAATGAAAAACCTTGGCATACATAATGACTTCATTGCACTATTTATGTTTTTTACAATAGTCTTCATAATAATTAAAAAAACATTTTGATTATGACTAACAGCACAATAAGAAAAAGGGAAATGGAGCAATTGCACAGATAGACCTAGTCAGCACGTAGCTATTGATTGAATTATATGGCAGTTTTGTGTAAAGTTTGTGTTCAGGCATCTAATTTACCTTCAAAATTGGGTATTGACCCTCCTCTGCCTCTGCATGATTTCAAATGCCTAAACAATAACCATATTATATCATTGCCCTGAAGATAGTCACAAATTATTCTTTTATCGATAGGAATGAGATCCTGAGTTCTAATTATACCAAAAATAAAATCTATAAATCTAACATAAACAAGGGTTCTTTATCTACCGTTTATTACTTTCTTGTATTTTAAAGGGTTTATATCTCATTCATTTAAAATATTACTCATATAAGTGTTAAGGAGAAGTAAAGCAAAACAGCAAAAAGAATTAATATATTGTAAAAACAAAACCACTGATCTTATTCCATTTATTCATTCATTCTGCAAAAATCTCCTGCTTCCTGCAGGCAGTGGATACAACCGGGTGGATAAACTGCTGCCTTCCAGAGCCTTTGTTCTCCTGATATTCTCATCAATGTCATCAAAATTGATTTCTCCCACACTAGAAAGGAATTTCCTCATCCTACCACATATTTAAAATATTTAGCAATTGTTCCTCATGCTGCTTACACGACTCCTACTACAGGTTGACAGAAAATCACTTACAAGTTTCGTTCTGTCTTTTCTCATCCTCTAAGCAGAAGTCTGTTTACTCCAGCTTTCAAAATGTGTCACACCCACGGCTCTCACTTGAAAGGAGGCACATGAAAGCCTAGAGACTTCATTCCTGGAGAAATCTAGCAGAGAAAGACTGATCAAACCAAGGACATGCCCACGGCAGAGGACAAAATCAAGCAGCTACCAGGTCGAGCCCACCTCAAGCATTTTCACGTCTCCAGAGACCTCAAATCAGAATCCTGCTGCTAGAAATATCCCTGCTTCTGGGAATACTACAATTAAATCATTTTTCACTTTTTCCATTTTCTTCTTCTCCGTGAGCCTGAATATCTGTTCTAATACCATGAGACTTCATTTGTCAGAGAGATAAGCCACAGTGTCATTCAGAAGGAGAATGTGAGATTTCTTTAAAAAGAAATAAAAATTAAATTTAAAAAAGCTGTTTTCTTCTTTCAAAAAAAGCCTGAGTATGACCCAGTCATTATTGGATCACACTTATGCATTCCCGTAATGGAAAGGAAAGAATATAAATTAGTCTTCTGCTGCTCTAGTAAACATATTTTATTTCAATGCATAAACATTTCTCCTTAGGTACATGAACAAATCTGCATGCTGAAGTGTGCTTGTACGTGGTAAATTCTTCATTCTCCTAGACTTCTAGAACAGTCATTTTTCTCCACTATTTAGTTACTAGCACCAAAAGAAGAGGTCTGGGTATCAAAGTAGAGATCAGGTTATATAATCAGCAAATCATGAAAAGTATGCTACATTTGTTTCAAAGGCTCTAGCATTTAGTTTGATACTGGGTGCTGATGTACCAAGTCTCCAACACTACCTTTTCAAATAAACACTTTCTTAATTTCGCATAGATTGGGGAGATGGAAATAACTTTAACCAGATTATATTTTACTACCTGACCCAGTGAGAAATAAGACACACTATGAAATCATTTTCTGCCTCAAGTCTGTATTAGAGAACTGGGAGAAATTCCTTTGAACAGATTAAGAGTCTTCAAAATCACTTCGGTTACAAAAAGCCAGTCAGACCTGCCCAGAAATAATAACTTTGAGTTATGCTTTTATCTCTTTTCCACAATGATCAATTTATTGAGCCTTCTAAAACATTAGAAAATTTGTCCATAATTTTAAAGTTCATTTGTATTTTATCTGTATACCTCATTTACTAATTTTTAAAAGTCTTTTCATTCATCATTCTTTTCCCTAAGATTTCTAGCTTCTGTTCCTCCTCCCACAGCCCATATGTTTCATTGTAGTAGGATTTTGACAACTTTTTTCAGTAAAACTTATTTGGGATGCATTAGGCTTAATTGAAACACTGAAAGCACATAATTTGGCAAGGTGACATAGCTTAATATCATTTACTGCATCTTAGATTTTCCTATACCTCATTAGTGTTAATACCACCAGCTTGTAATTATCCTCAAAAATTGAATACAGAATTCATGGAAATGGAAATCCCCATATAAGTCCCAAACCTTATTTCATCCAACATATCCAATCTTCTAATCTTAACAGAGAATCTGATAATTAGCAAGACTGACTGAAATTTCACTTCATTTCTCTTCTGGCAGAAAATGAACTCAAGACTGAGAGTGATCAGGGTTCAAACAGCAGTTTAGTTAGGCGTTGTATCAAAGTGAACTGAGATACATCAACATTAAGTCAATGTTAAGGTTTGGATCTAGGACGGCCACCATAAAGCTTATATGTTGAAAGCATGGTTCCCAACATATCAAGGTTCAAAGGTGGGGCTTTTAGGAAATTGGATCATGAGGGCTATAATCTCATTTGGTGCTTAATAATTTGAATGGACTACCAGGTGGTAACTGCAGATAGATGGGGTGTGCTGGAAGAAGCAAGCCATGCCTCTGAAGGGTTGATGTTGTCCCCTGCCCTTTCCTTTCCCTTCCCGACACTCTCCTTGCATGCTGCCTTGAGCTGAACAACTCTCCTCCACCACGTTCTTTCTCTATAATGTTCTGCCTAACCTTGGAACCTGAGCACCCAGAGCAATGCAGTCAGCCAGTCATGGACTGGGACCTCTGAAACTGTCCCCCAAAATAAACTTTTCTCCTCTAAGTGCTTGTTGTTGGGTATTTTGGTCACATCAATGAAAAACTGACTAACAGAGTAATATACCAGGACTCAGAGCAGTAAAACCAAAAATAATGAGTATAACAAGAGAAGGCCAGGATGCTGCTCCAATAGTAGCAGGTTTATCAGGCCCAGATAACCTATGTTAACCAAGGGCTACAGTCTCAGGTCCTGAGTAAAGAAAATAAAGTCTTTCCATGGTTGAAAAAGGAGTAAAAACAGAACAAGGATGAGTAAACTCTCAAAGAATCACAAAAACTATGGTAAAAGCTTTGTCCAACAAGGGCTGCCTAAATAACTGTATTAGAAAGATAAGCAAGCAAGAGGGGTGCATGCAGGGAATCTTCCAAAAATGCTATTGAATCTCTGCTGCCATTTAAGCAGGTGAAAAATAGGTGTTTCATCTAAACTTCTATCTCGGCCCTTGCAAATTTCACACAAGGCTTTGTGCCAGAAGTGAGGAAGAAAGTTAGAAATGCTGTAAGACTAGATTCAGCATCCAAATTGTGGGATCCCACTCAGAGGTGAATTCTTACATAGGCATACATTCTATGGGGCCTGAATTTCTTAGACTGTGTATTCTGTGGTTGGCTCTAGAGATAGTACCAAGCCCGAAGCAACTATTGTTACAACCCATATCCTAAAAGTGATTGAGGTCTTTATAATTCTTTTAAATAACAGAATCCATTTTCCCACTGTTATGGAGGGCAAAAATCTGAAATCAAGGTGTTGCACTGATTGATTTCTTTTGGAGGCTCTAAGAGAGAATGTTTCATTTCTCTTTCCTAACTTGTGGTGACTGTTGATGATCCTTGGTGCTCCTCAGTTCGTAGATGCTTCAATCTCACTCACATTTTCATGTGGAATTCTTTCCTTTGTCTCTATGTCTCCTCCCTTCCTATCTTTTATTTTATTTTTATTTTTATTATTTTTGTAGTTGTAGATGAACAGCATGCCTTTATTTTATTTGTTTATTTTTATATGGTGCTGAGGATCCAACCCAGTACCTCACACATGTGAGGCAAGTCCTCTGCCACTGAGCTATAGCCCCAGCACCCCTTTCTGACTTTTATAAAGACACTTACCACACCTTTTGTTAGGCCTACTCTAATCAAGTATGTTATTTGAGAGACTTGCCTTACTGCATCTGCAAAGACCCCTGTCTAAATAAGGCCAAATTCTTTTTTTTTTTATTGTAAACAAATGGGATACATGTTGTTTCTCTGTCTGTACATGGCGTAAAGGCATACCATTTGTGTAATCATAAATTTACATAGGGTAATGTTGTTTGATTCATTCTGCCATTTTTTCCCTTCCCCCCCTCCCCTCCCACCCTTCCCCTCCATCTATACAGTCCTTCCTTCCTCCATTCCTGCCCCCCTCCCTAAACCCAACTCCAACCCCAACACTAACGCTTCCCACACCCCATTATGTGTCATCATCCACTTATTAGCGATATCATTCTTCCTTTGGTTTTTTGAGATTGGCTTATCTCACTTAGCATGATATTCTCCAGTTTCATCCATTTGCCTGCAAATGCCATAATTTTATCGTTCTTTATGGCTGAGTAATATTCCATTGTATATATATACCACAGTTTCTTTATCCATTCATCAATTGAAGGACATCTAGGTTGGTTCCACAATCTGGCTATTGTGAACTGAGCAGCTATGAACATTGATGTGGCTGTATCTCTGTAATATGCTGATTTTAAGTCCTTTGGGTATAGGCCAAGGAGTGGGATAGCTGGGTCAAATGGTGGTTCCATTCCAAGTTTTCTAAGGAGTCTCCACACTGCTTTCCAGAGTGGCTGCACTAATCTGCAGCCCCACCAGCAATGTAAGAGTGTAAATTTCTCCCCACATCCTCGCCAACACCTGTTGTTGCTTGTATTCTTGATAATCGCCATTCTAATTGGGGTGAGATGGAATCTTAGGGTGGTTTTGATTTGCATTTCTCTTATTACTAGAGATGTTGAACATTTTTCCATATGTTTGTTGATTGCTTGTATATCTTCTTCTGTGAAGTGTCTATTCATTTCCTTAGCCCATTTGTCAGTTGGATTATTTACATTCTTGGTGTAGAGTTTTTTCAGTTCTTTATAGATTCTGGAGATTAGCGCTCTATCTGAAGTATGATTGGCAAAGATTTTCTCCCACTCTGTAGGCTCTTTCTTCGCATTGTTGATAGTTTCCTTTGCTGAGAGAAAGCTTTTTAGTTTGAATCTATCCCAGTCATTAATTCTTCCTTTTATTTCTTGTGCTATGGGAGTCCTGTTGAGGAAGTCTGGTCCTAAGCCGACATGTTGAAGCTCTGGACCTACTTTTTCTTCTATAAGATGCAAGGTCTCTGGTCTGATTCCGAGATCCTTAATCCATTTTGAGTTTAGTTTCATGCATGGTGAGAGGTATGGGTTTAGTTTCATTCTGTTGCATATGGATTTCCAATTCTCCCAGCACCATTTGTTGAAGAGGCTATCTTTTCTCCATTGCATATTTTTGGCCCCTTTGTCTAGTATGAGAAAATTGTATTTATTTGGGTTTGTGTCCGTGTCCTCTATTCTGTACCATTGATCCACCTTTCTATTTTGGTACCAATACCATGCCGTTTTTGTTACTATTGCTTTGTAGTAGAGTTGAAGATCTGGTATTGCGATACCCCCTGCTTCACTCTTTCTGCCAAGGATTGCTTTAGCGATTCTGGGTTTTTTATTCTTCCAGATGAATTTCATAATTGCTTGCTCTATTTCTGTAAGGTACATCATTGGGATTTTAATTGGAATTGCATTGAATCTGTATAGCACTTTTGGCAGTATGGCCATTTTGACAATATTAATTCTTCCTATCCAAGAACATGGGAGATCTTTCCATCTTCTAAGGTTTTCTTGAATTTCTTTCTTTAGTGTTCTGTAGTTCTCATTGTAGAGGTCTTTCACCTCTTTTGTGAGATTGATTCCCAAATACTTTATTTTTTTCGAAGCTATTGTGAATGGGGTAGTTTTCCTAATTTCTCTTTCTGAAGATTCATCGCTTATGTATAAAAATAAGGCCAAATTCTTAATACCAGGTTTTAGTACTTGGAAGCATTTGGGGATGGGGAGAGACAATTCAATCCACACACTTTGCTAGGGTATACTTACAATCTTTAAAATATAATTTTAAAAAATCTTTATGCTAAGCAAAAACATGTGTCAGGTAATAAGACATTGGAAGCAAGAAAGCCAGGAAGGCTAATTTGAACAAACTATAGTAAATTAGGAATTAATTATATTTGAGACAAAGCAAAAGAGAATCACATCAAGAATGAATCCTTTGGAGTAATTAGGTAGTTTATAGCAGGTTGATCTTTCTCCAATTAGGGCATGAAAGAGCAGTGCTGTCAATAAAGAGGAAGACTAGCTAAAATCTATATTGGGTGCACAAAGAGAAGTAGATAAATAAAATTAATTATGTAATTAGAAATAAGAATAAAGCCAGGCGCAGTAGTGCACGCCTATATTTCCAGTTACTTGGGACACTAAGGTGGGACAATAACAAGTCTGAGGTCAGCCTGGGCAACTTAGTGAGACTCTCTTAAAATAAAAAATATAAAGGACTGAAAATTTAGCTCAGTGGTGCAGGTTTCCTGGGTTCAATCCCCAAGTACCTCAAACAAAGGGTGGGGGGGAGAATAAAAATATAATAAATAGACTGTTTGATGGTGTTTATATTCATAGCTGAAGTTTTACTTATTGTTAGTTTTCCATAATTTACATAGGAGATCTCAACCAAAAATGATGGATGACAATGTGCTGCTTCAAGATAGAAGGAGAAGCAGGAGTCAGATAAAATGGTAAGGACAGTTTTGATAATCATCATGAAGTTTTTAAAAATGCAGGGAAAAATATATTATCCCAGACACTTAAAACTTAAGTAAATGCCATGTATCCAGTAGCATTTCAAGGATCACAGTAAGTAAATTCCACATCATGAGACTTCTATTTATTTTTAGGGAGTTTAAAGGTATTCACATTGTGACAAATATTACCTTTGTTCTGAGAAGGAAAAATATTCAGTTCAGACTGTGCTCAGAATATTAGAAGACTTGTGAGTAGTTTTGAATACAGATATATTTGGATCTATTCATTAACTCTGAATGTAATACCCAATGTTGGATGGCTTCCAACAATAAGAAACACAACAAGCAAAATGCAATATGCTTGACAGAATTCTTATCTTCTTTTTTTACTTGTTTCCTCCTTCAAATACATTTTGAAGTCAGCAGTTGTTCATTGTAATGTGCATTTCTCATCTCTATCAAGGACAAAATTTTTTGCTTATTTTTTACAAGATATTCTCCCAGAAATATTTTTTTTGAAATTTTTTAGGGGGCTGGGGAGATAGCTCAGTTGGTAGAGTGCTTGCCTTGCACGCACAAAGCCCTGGGTTCAATCCCAGTACCAAAAAAAACATATTTTAGGGGTGGGGTTGTGTAGCTCAGTGGTAGAGTGCTTGCCTCACATGTGTGAGGTCCTGGGTTCGATCCCCAACACCACATAAATAAATAAAAATAAAGGTATTGTGTCCATCTACAACTAAAAACATAAATTTTTAAAAAAATTTTAGTTGTTGATGAGCCTTCATTTTATTCATTTATTTTATGGGTTGCTGAGAATCCAATCCAGTGTCTCACATATGCTAGCAAGTGCTCTACCACTGAGCCACAACCCCAGCCCTCCCAGAAATATTTAATAAGTTTATTTATATGGTATATGATCATTTAATTTAGTTCTTAAGAGTAATGTATCAAATGAAAAAGCCAGTTAATATTTTCATTAAAATAATCTGATTAAAAATAAAACATACAGAAATATAAAAGCAATATATGTTGTTTTCAACATATATTATACAAAAATGTAGAATAAATGTATTTCCACAAATTTCTGAAGTGTTCAGAATACATAAAGGAAGAAATAACCAAGTCAATATAATTTAATTTAGTCTTTTAGATGTTACATAAGTTATAGAAAAATCAAAGTTGAAGAAATTTTTCGTTTAAAGTGCTTTAATCTATATATGCATATAACAAGTGAAATAGTTGATTTCAAAAATTCAGAAATGCAGTTGGGTGCGGTGGTACACACCTGGAATCCTGGCTGAAAAACTGAGGCCAGAAAATCACAAGTTCAAAGCCAACTGGGCAATTTAGCAAGACCCTGTCAGAAAAAACTTAAAAGGGCAAGGTATACAGCTCAGTGTCAGAATGCTTGCCTCACATGTAAGAGGCCCTGGGTTGAATTCCCAGTCGTATATACATATTTTCAAAAGTTTTTAAATTGCCAATTTTCTTCCAATTTTTAATTCATAAAGAAAATATGGGTTTTCAAGATGGTGAACTAGAGAGCAGCTGCATTTCTCGTTGCTCCAGGACACAAGATTCAAAAGAGGAGATAGTGAGAGACTTGGGACCAACTCAAAGCCGGCGGGTGAGTCTCTCCCGTTGGGGAAGCGTCCCGGATGGGGCAGTAGTCCCGGAACGCAGGGAACTTTGTGAAGTAGAGTTGCTCGGCGAAGACACCCCTCCCCCCACTGGAGTGGTAAACACGGACAACTGGGATCATTGTAGAGGAGGCGGCTCAGCACAGTGCTTGGACTTGGAGCCACCACTGGGGCTCCGGGCGGCTGCCTGAGGAGGAGCTGTGTGGCGAACTGTTTGGACTCAAAACGACCGCTTCTTAACACCGGGGGCTGCCCGGAGAAAGAGGAGGAGCAAGGCGGGTCGCTTGGTCTAGGAGTGACTGCATCAGAGCCACCGCGGTTCCAGAGGAGGAGCTGCGTGGA